>NC_092089.1:30266999-30444499 GCF_045679555.1 Salvelinus alpinus | reverse complement strand
TCAACACACAATCAGCCAAACAATTACTAGCATTCCTGTTGTATTCATGTATTAATGTTGTGTAGTTGTTGTATTAATGTTGTGTAGTAGTTGTGTAGTAGTTGTATGAATTTCTGAATGTAACTCCTCTCTGCAGACAGCAGCCCTATGTGATCCGTAGCCCTCGCAGACGTCTGGCTGTAGAAGTCCAGCTGCAGAACAGACTGGAGAACGCCTACAACACCAGCCTATCGCTGCACTACTCACGCAACCTCCACTTCTCTAGTCTCAGTATACGGGTACGAAACACACACACACACACACACACACACACACACACACACACACACAGACGCACGCACGCACGCACGCACGCACGCACGCACGCACGCACGCACACACACACACACACACACACACACACACACACACAGACACACACAGATTTACAACATGAACCTGACAATGTTATTCTGTCTCCTCCCCCTTCTCTTTCTTCCTCCCTCCCTTTCGATGTCTCCATCCCTATCTTTCTCTCTCTCTCCCCCTCTCTCTCTAGGAGGATACCCAGTTGAAAATTGAGTGTACATCTCTCAGTTCCAACAGTCATTCCTGTAATGTCAGCTATCCTGTGTTCCGCTCCCACTCCAAGGTCTGTCTGTCTGGCATCAAATACACTGAACAAAAATATAAACACAACATGTAAAGTGTTGGTCCCATGTTTCATGAGCTGAAATAAAAGATCCCAGAAATGTTCCATACGCACAAAAAACGTATTTTTCTCAAATGTTGTACACAAATTTGTTTACATCCCTGTTAGTGAGCATTTCTCCTTTGCCAAGATAATCCATCCACCTGACAGGTGTGGCATATCAAAAAGATGATTAAACTGCATGATCATTACACAGGTGCACCTTGTGCTGGGGACAATAAAAGACCACTCTAAAATGTACAGTTTTGTCAAACAACACAATGCCACAGATGTCTCAAGTTTTGAGGGAGTGTGCAATTGGCATGCTGACTGCAGGAATGTCACCAGTGCTGTTGCCAAAGAATTTAATGTTCATTCCTCTACCATAAGCTGCCTCCAACGTTGTTTTAGAGAATTTGGCAGTATGTCCAACCGGGCTCACAATCGCAGACCACGTGTAACCACACCAGCTCAGGACCTCCACATCCGGCCTTTTCACCAGCGGGATCGTCTGAGACCAGCCACCCAGACAGATGATGAAACTGTGGGTTTGCACAACTGAAGAATTTCTGCACAAACTGTCAGAAACCGTCTCAGGGAAGCTCATTTGTGTGCTCGCCGTCCTCACCAGGGTCTTGACTCGATTACAGTTCGGCGTTGTAATCGACTTCAGTGGGCAAATGCTCACCTTCGATGGCCACTGGCAGGCTGGAGAAGTGTGCTCTTCACGGATCAATCCCGGTTTCAGCTGTACAGATGTCAGACATATGGCGTTGTGTGGGCGAGTGGTTTGCTGATGTCAACGTTGTGAACAGAGTGCCCCATGGTGGCGGTGAGGTTATGGTATGGGCAGGCATAAGCTACGGACAACAAATACAATTGCATTTTATGGATGATAATTTGAATGCACAGAGATACTGTGACGAGATCCTGAGGCCCATTGTCTTGCCATCTGCCGCCATCACCTCATGTTTCAGCATGATAATGCACGGACCCATGTCGCAAGGATCTGCACACAATTCTTGGAAGCTGAAAATGTCCCAGTTCTTCCATGGCCTGCATACTCACCAGACATGTCACCTATTGAGCATGTTTGGGATGCTCTGGATCGACGTGTATGACAGCGTGTTCCTGTTCTTTCCAATATCCAGTAACTTTGCAGAGCCATTGAAGAGGAGTGGGACAACATTCCACAGGCCACAATCAACAGCCTGATCATCTCTATGCGAAGGAGATGTGTCGCACTGCATGAGGCAAATGGAAAAATCTTAGAAATTGTTTCATGATGCGTTTATATTTTTGTTCAGTGTAGTTCTGACACCACAAACTCAATCCCCCACCTCTTATCTTCTCTCGGTCAGGTGAACTTCATGTTAGAGTTTGAGTTCAGCTGTACGTCTCTGCTCAGTAAAGTCCAGATGAAACTCACAGTTGCCAGGTAACTCATTATAATCCTATGGAGGAATGTAAAGGGATTCCTATTGGGAGCTTCTAGAAATTAACCTGAAATTCAGCCTCCAATGATTCCGTCTAACCCTAGTCATAATCCTACAGTAGAGACAGAAGTACTGTGTGTTTGTCTTGTCATGTGTCTGTCACATAAGCCTAGTCATAATCCTACAGTAGAGACAGAAATACTGTGTGTTTGTCTTGTCATGTGTCTGTCACATAAGCCTAGTCATAATCCTACAGTAGAGACAGAAGTACTGTGTGTTTGTCTTGTCATGTGTCTGTCACATAAGCCTAGTCATAATCCGACAGTAGAGACAGAAGTACTGTGTTTGTCTTGTCATGTGTCTGTCACATACATCTCTGTGTTCCTGGTTCCCATAGTGACAGTGTGGAGAGAGAGGCTACGTTGGGAGACAACAGTGTTCAGCTCCAGACTGTGGTTCAGTACGAACCTGACCTCTTCATCACCAGGTTAGTCTCTCTCTTTCTATCTCTCTCTCTCTCTGTCTCTCTCTCATTCCCTGTATCTCTACCTTTATTTGTAGTGACTCCAATCTGAACCGTTATGAGGTCCACCCAACCAGAACCATATCAGAGGCAATAGGACCAGAGTTCTACACACACTTCAAGGTAAGCACACAATATATCCGTTTCCCTAATACCCTTACTGCACAATCACACACATAACCATACAGACTGTCTTCACACACACACACACACACACACACACACACACACACACACACACACACACACACACACACACACACACACACACACACACACACACACACACACACACACACACACACACACACACACACACACACACACACACACACACACACACACACACATGTCAGACTAATGTGTTCTGTGTGTAGCTGCAGAACCTGGGCTGTTACAGTGTGAGTAACCTGGAGTTGAGGCTGAGCCTGCCCTCTGTAGCAGCTGGAGACAGAGTCTTCATGGCTGTTACTGAGGTCTTCTCTTACAACGTGAGTACTAACCCTCTCTCACTACTGTTGGAATAAACAGTTATTGTCATTTCTCTCTGGTTCTGAACTGTGACCTTTGTGATGTCAGGTGACAGGGGTGAACTGCAGTGTAGACAGTGACGTGTCCCAGCTGAAGGACAGACAGAGAGATGTACGACCACTACATCCTGAAGACATGCAACAGACTGACCTACTGGTGAGAACAGACACACACATATACACTGATGCACGCACATACATGCACACACACACAAATACCCACACACAAGATGATCATTCACAATCCTAACTAGCAAAATAGTATATTTACAGTTGTAACATGTTTCTGTGTGCGGTGTGTAGAACTGCAGCAGGTCGTGGTGTGTGGAGGTGGTGTGTGAGGTACAGCAGCTGCATCGAGGACAGACCGCTCTCATACGAGTCAGCCGCAGGGTCCACGACAACTTCTTCAGACAGGTACGAAGTTTCTCTCACACACACACACACACACACACACACACACACACACACACACACACACACACACACACACACACACACACACACACACACACACACACACACACACACACACACACACACACACACACACACACACACACACACACACACACACACACACACACACACACACACACACACAGCTCTAACTATAAAAACACTCACTCTGACTTTGTGTCTCTGTCACCAGGCTAAGTTTAAGGTGGTGAGGATAGTGAGTGCCTATCGTCTGGCTGCTCAGGAATCTAACCTGGTCACTCTTGGGAGTGGCGCCATCTGGAGGGAGGTGAGAGAATAGCAGGATTAACACTAATAGTGGAGGACTGGTTTATCCTTGTCTGTGCCTGACTCATTTACACCCAGATATAGTAAGCTGGTATAGGGTGATGAATAACTGTCTGACTGTCGTTTACATCCAGATAGAGTAAGCTGGTATAGGGTGATGAATAACTGTCTGACTGTCGTTTACATCCAGATAGAGTAGGAAGCTGGTATAGGGTGATGAATATCTGTCTGACTGTCGTTTACATCCAGCTAGAGTAGGAAGCTGGTATAGGGTGATGAATATGTCTGTCTGTCGTTTACATCCAGATAGAGTAGGAAGCTGGTATAGGGTGATGAATATCTGTCTGACTGTCATTTACATCCAGATAGAGTAGGAAGCTGGTATAGGGTGATGAATATGTCTGTCTGTCGTTTACATCCAGATAGAGTAGGAAGCTGGTATAGGGTGATGAATATCTGTCTGACTGTCGTTTACATCCAGCTAGAGTAGGAAGCTGGTATAGGGTGATGAATATGTCTGTCTGTCGTTTACATCCAGATAGAGTAGGAAGCTGGTATAGGGTGATGAATATCTGTCTGACTGTCGTTTACATCCAGCTAGAGTAGGAAGCTGGTATAGGGTGATGAATATCTGTCTGACTGTCGTTTACATCCAGATAGAGTAGGAAGCTGGTATAGGGTGATGAATATCTGTCTGACTGTCGTTTACATCCAGCTAGAGTAGGAAGCTGGTATAGGGTGATGAATATCTGTCTGACTGTCGTTTACATCCAGATAGAGGAAGCTGGTGTAGGGTTATGAATATGTCTGTCTGTCGTTTACATCCAGATAGAGGAAACTGGTATAGGGTGATGAATATCTGTCAGACTGTCGTTTACATCCAGATAGAGTAGGAAGCTGGTATAGGGTGATGAATATGTCTGTCTGTTGTTTACATCCAGATAGAGTAGGAAGCTGGTATAGGGTGATGAATATCTGTCTGTCTGTCGTTTACATCCAGATAGAGGAAGCTGGTATAGGGTGATGAATATCTGTCTGACTGTCGTTTACATCCAGATAGAGTAGGAAGCTGGTATAGGGTGATGAATATCTCTCTGACTGTCGTTTACATCCAGATAGAGTAGTAAGCTGGTATAGGGTGATGAATATCTGTCTGACTGTCGTTTACATCCAGATAGAGTAGGAAGCTGGTATAGGGTGATGAATATGTCTGTCTGTCGTTTACATCCAGATAGAGTAGGAAGCTGGTATAGGGTGATGAATATGTCAGACTGTCGTTTACATCCAGATAAAGTAGGAAGCTGGTATAGGGTGATGAATATGTCTGTCTGTCGTTTACATCCAGATAGAGTAGGAAGCTGGTATAGGGTGATGAATATCTGTCAGACTGTCGTTTACATCCAGATAGAGGAAGCTGGTGTAGGGTTATGAATATGTCTGTCTGTCGTTTACATCCAGATAGAGGAAGCTGGTATAGGGTGATGATATCTGTCATTGTGTCGTTTACATCCAGATAGAGGAAGCTGGTGTAGGGTTATGAATATGTCTGTCTGTCGTTTACATCCAGATAGAGGAAGCTGGTATAGGGTGATGATATCTGTCATTGTGTCGTTTACATCCAGATAGAGGAAGCTGGTGTAGGGTTATGAATATGTCTGTCTGTCGTTTACATCCAGATAGAGGAAGCTGGTATAGGGTGATGAATATCTGTCAGACTGTCGTTTACATCCAGATAGAGTAGGAAGCTGGTATAGGGTGATGAATATGTCAGACTGTCGTTTACATCCAGATAAAGTAGGAAGCTGGTATAGGGTGATGAATATGTCTGTCTGTCGTTTACATCCAGATAGAGGAAGCTGGTATAGGGTGATGAATATCTGTCTGACTGTCGTTTACATCCAGATAGAGTAGGAAGCTGGTATAGGGTGATGAATATCTGTCTGTCTGTTGTTTACATCCAGATAGAGGAAGCTGGTATAGGGTGATGAATATCTGTCTGACTGTCGTTTACATCCAGATAGAGGAAGCTGGTATAGGGTGATAAATATGTGTCTGTATGTTGTTTACAGCCAGATGGAGGAAGCTGGTATAGGGTGATGAATATGTCAGACTGTCGTTTACATCCAGATAGAGTAGGAAGCAGGTATAGGGTGATAAATATGTCTGTCTGTCGTTTACATCCAGATAGAGGAAGCTGGTATAGGGTGATGAATATGTCTGTCTGTTGTTTACATCCAGATAGAGGAAGCTGGTATAGGGTGATGAATATGTCTGTCTGTCGTTTACATCCAGATAGAGTAGGAAGCTGGTATCGGTGATGAATATCTGTCTGACTGTCGTTTACATCCAGATAGAGTAGGAAGCTGGTATAGGGTGATGAATATGTCTGTCTCTCATTTACATCCAGATAGAGGAAGCTGGTATAGGGTGATGAATATCTGTCTGACTGTCGTTTACATCCAGATAGAGTAGGAAGCTGGTATAGGGTGATGAATATGTCTTTGTGTCATTTACATCCAGATAGAGTAGGAAGCTGGTATAGGGTGATGAATATCTGTCTGTCTGTTGTTTACATCCAGATAGAGGAAGCTGGTATAGGGTGATGAATATGTCTGTCTGTTGTTTACATCCAGATAGAGGAAGCTGGTATAGGGTGATGAATATGTCTGTCTGTCGTTTACATCCAGATAGAGGAAGCTGGTGTAGGGTGATGAATATGTCTGTCTGTCGTTTACATCCAGATAGAGTAGGAAGCTGGTATAGGGTGATGAATATCTGTCAGATTGTCGTTTACATTCAGATAGAGTAGGAAGCTGGTATAGGGTGATGAATATCTGTCTGACTGTTGTTTACAGCCAGGTAGAGTAGGAAGCTGGTATAGGGTGATGAATATCTGTCTGACTGTCATTTACATCCAGATAGAGTAGGAAGCTGGTATAGGGTGATGAATATCTGTCAGACTGTCGTTTACATCCAGATAGAGTAGGAAGCTGGTATAGGGTGATGAATATGTCTGACTGTCGTTTACATCCAGATAGAGTAGGAAGCTGGTACAGGGTGATGAATAACTGTCTGACTGTCGTTTACATCCAGATAGAGGAAGCTGGTGTAGGGTTATGAATATGTCTGTCTGTCGTTTACATCCAGATAGAGGAAACTGGTATAGGGTGATGAATATCTGTCAGACTGTCGTTTACATCCAGATAGAGTAGGAAGCTGGTATAGGGTGATGAATATGTCTGTCTGTCGTTTACATCCAGATAGAGTAGGAAGCTGGTATAGGGTGATGAATATCTGTCTGTCTGTCGTTTACATCCAGATAGAGGAAGCTGGTATAGGGTGATGAATATCTGTCTGACTGTCGTTTACATCCAGATAGAGTAGGAAGCTGGTATAGGGTGATGAATATCTCTCTGACTGTCGTTTACATCCAGATAGAGTAGTAAGCTGGTATAGGGTGATGAATATCTGTCTGACTGTCGTTTACATCCAGATAGAGTAGGAAGCTGGTATAGGGTGATGAATATGTCTGTCTGTCGTTTACATCCAGATAGAGTAGGAAGCTGGTATAGGGTGATGAATATGTCAGACTGTCGTTTACATCCAGATAAAGTAGGAAGCTGGTATAGGGTGATGAATATGTCTGTCTGTCGTTTACATCCAGATAGAGTAGGAAGCTGGTATAGGGTGATGAATATCTGTCAGACTGTCGTTTACATCCAGATAGAGTAGGAAGCTGGTATAGGGTGATGATATCTGTCATTGTGTCGTTTACATCCAGATAGAGGAAGCTGGTGTAGGGTTATGAATATGTCTGTCTGTCGTTTACATCCAGATAGAGGAAGCTGGTATAGGGTGATGAATATCTGTCAGACTGTCGTTTATATCCAGATAGAGTAGGAAGCTGGTATAGGGTGATGAATATGTCAGACTGTCGTTTACATCCAGATAAAGTAGGAAGCTGGTATAGGGTGATGAATATGTCTGTCTGTCGTTTACATCCAGATAGAGGAAGCTGGTATAGGGTGATGAATATCTGTCTGACTGTCGTTTACATCCAGATAGAGTAGGAAGCTGGTATAGGGTGATGAATATCTGTCTGTCTGTTGTTTACATCCAGATAGAGGAAGCTGGTATAGGGTGATGAATATCTGTCTGACTGTCGTTTACATCCAGATAGAGGAAGCTGGTATAGGGTGATAAATATGTGTCTGTATGTTGTTTACAGCCAGATGGAGGAAGCTGGTATAGGGTGATGAATATGTCAGACTGTCGTTTACATCCAGATAGAGTAGGAAGCAGGTATAGGGTGATAAATATGTCTGTCTGTCGTTTACATCCAGATAGAGGAAGCTGGTATAGGGTGATGAATATGTCTGTCTGTTGTTTACATCCAGATAGAGGAAGCTGGTATAGGGTGATGAATATGTCTGTCTGTCGTTTACATCCAGATAGAGTAGGAAGCTGGTATCGGTGATGAATATCTGTCTGACTGTCGTTTACATCCAGATAGAGTAGGAAGCTGGTATAGGGTGATGAATATGTCTGTCTCTCATTTACATCCAGATAGAGGAAGCTGGTATAGGGTGATGAATATCTGTCTGACTGTCGTTTACATCCAGATAGAGTAGGAAGCTGGTATAGGGTGATGAATATGTCTTTGTGTCATTTACATCCAGATAGAGTAGGAAGCTGGTATAGGGTGATGAATATCTGTCTGTCTGTTGTTTACATCCAGATAGAGGAAGCTGGTATAGGGTGATGAATATGTCTGTCTGTTGTTTACATCCAGATAGAGGAAGCTGGTATAGGGTGATGAATATGTCTGTCTGTCGTTTACATCCAGATAGAGGAAGCTGGTGTAGGGTGATGAATATGTCTGTCTGTCGTTTACATCCAGATAGAGTAGGAAGCTGGTATAGGGTGATGAATATCTGTCAGATTGTCGTTTACATTCAGATAGAGTAGGAAGCTGGTATAGGGTGATGAATATCTGTCTGACTGTTGTTTACAGCCAGGTAGAGTAGGAAGCTGGTATAGGGTGATGAATATCTGTCTGACTGTCATTTACATCCAGATAGAGTAGGAAGCTGGTATAGGGTGATGAATATCTGTCAGACTGTCGTTTACATCCAGATAGAGTAGGAAGCTGGTATAGGGTGATGAATATGTCTGACTGTCGTTTACATCCAGATAGAGTAGGAAGCTGGTATAGGGTGATGAATATGTCTGTCTGTCGTTTACATCCAGATAGAGGAAGCTGGTATAGGGTGATGAATATCTGTCTGACAGTAGTTTATATCCAGATAGAGTAGGAAGCTGGTATAGGGTGATGAATATCTGTCTGACTGTCGTTTACATCCAGATAAAGTAGGAAGCTGGTATAGGGTGATGAATATGTCTGACTGTCGTTTACATCCAGATAGAGTAGGAAGCTGGTATAGGGTGATGAATATGTCTGTCTGTTGTTTACATCCAGATAGAGTAGGAAGCTGGTATAGGGTGATGAATATGTCTGTCTGTCGTTTACATCCAGATAGAGTAGGAAGCTGGTATAGGGTGATGAATATCTGTCTGTCGTTTACATCCAGATAGAGTAGGAAGCTGGTATAGGGTGATGAATATGTCTGTCTGTCGTTTACATCCAGATAGAGTAGGAAGCTGGTATAGGGTGATGAATATGTCTGTCTGTCGTTTACATCCAGATAGAGTAGGAAGCTGGTATAGGGTGATGAATATGTCTTTGTGTCATTTACATCCAGATAGAGTAGGAAGCTGGTATAGGGTGATGAATATCTGTCTGTCTGTTGTTTACATCCAGATAGAGGAAGCTGGTATAGGGTGATGAATATGTCTGTCTGTTGTTTACATCCAGATAGAGGAAGCTGGTATAGGGTGATGAATATGTCTGTCTGTCGTTTACATCCAGATAGAGGAAGCTGGTGTAGGGTGATGAATATGTCTGTCTGTCGTTTACATCCAGATAGAGTAGGAAGCTGGTATAGGGTGATGAATATGTCTGTCTGTCGTTTACATCCAGATAGAGTAGGAAGCTGGTATAGGGTGATGAATATCTGTCTGTCTGTCGTTTACATCCAGATAGAGGAAGCTGGTATAGGGTGATGAATATCTGTCTGACTGTCGTTTACATCCAGATAGAGTAGGAAGCTGGTATAGGGTGATGAATATCTCTCTGACTGTCGTTTACATCCAGATAGAGTAGTAAGCTGGTATAGGGTGATGAATATCTGTCTGACTGTCGTTTACATCCAGATAGAGTAGGAAGCTGGTATAGGGTGATGAATATGTCTGTCTGTCGTTTACATCCAGATAGAGTAGGAAGCTGGTATAGGGTGATGAATATGTCAGACTGTCGTTTACATCCAGATAAAGTAGGAAGCTGGTATAGGGTGATGAATATGTCTGTCTGTCGTTTACATCCAGATAGAGTAGGAAGCTGGTATAGGGTGATGAATATCTGTCAGACTGTCGTTTACATCCAGATAGAGTAGGAAGCTGGTATAGGGTGATGATATCTGTCATTGTGTCGTTTACATCCAGATAGAGGAAGCTGGTGTAGGGTTATGAATATGTCTGTCTGTCGTTTACATCCAGATAGAGGAAGCTGGTATAGGGTGATGAATATCTGTCAGACTGTCGTTTACATCCAGATAGAGTAGGAAGCTGGTATAGGGTGATGAATATGTCAGACTGTCGTTTACATCCAGATAAAGTAGGAAGCTGGTATAGGGTGATGAATATGTCTGTCTGTCGTTTACATCCAGATAGAGGAAGCTGGTATAGGGTGATGAATATCTGTCTGACTGTCGTTTACATCCAGATAGAGTAGGAAGCTGGTATAGGGTGATGAATATGTCTGTCTCTCATTTACATCCAGATAGAGGAAGCTGGTATAGGGTGATGAATATCTGTCTGACTGTCGTTTACATCCAGATAGAGTAGGAAGCTGGTATAGGGTGATGAATATCTCTCTGACTGTCGTTTACATCCAGATAGAGTAGTAAGCTGGTATAGGGTGATGAATATCTGTCTGACTGTCGTTTACATCCAGATAGAGTAGGAAGCTGGTATAGGGTGATGAATATGTCTGTCTGTCGTTTACATCCAGATAGAGTAGGAAGCTGGTATAGGGTGATGAATATGTCAGACTGTCGTTTACATCCAGATAAAGTAGGAAGCTGGTATAGGGTGATGAATATGTCTGTCTGTCGTTTACATCCAGATAGAGTAGGAAGCTGGTATAGGGTGATGAATATCTGTCAGACTGTCGTTTACATCCAGATAGAGGAAGCTGGTGTAGGGTTATGAATATGTCTGTCTGTCGTTTACATCCAGATAGAGGAAGCTGGTATAGGGTGATGATATCTGTCATTGTGTCGTTTACATCCAGATAGAGGAAGCTGGTGTAGGGTTATGAATATGTCTGTCTGTCGTTTACATCCAGATAGAGGAAGCTGGTATAGGGTGATGATATCTGTCATTGTGTCGTTTACATCCAGATAGAGGAAGCTGGTGTAGGGTTATGAATATGTCTGTCTGTCGTTTACATCCAGATAGAGGAAGCTGGTATAGGGTGATGAATATCTGTCAGACTGTCGTTTACATCCAGATAGAGTAGGAAGCTGGTATAGGGTGATGAATATGTCAGACTGTCGTTTACATCCAGATAAAGTAGGAAGCTGGTATAGGGTGATGAATATGTCTGTCTGTCGTTTACATCCAGATAGAGGAAGCTGGTATAGGGTGATGAATATCTGTCTGACTGTCGTTTACATCCAGATAGAGTAGGAAGCTGGTATAGGGTGATGAATATCTGTCTGTCTGTTGTTTACATCCAGATAGAGGAAGCTGGTATAGGGTGATGAATATCTGTCTGACTGTCGTTTACATCCAGATAGAGGAAGCTGGTATAGGGTGATAAATATGTGTCTGTATGTTGTTTACAGCCAGATGGAGGAAGCTGGTATAGGGTGATGAATATGTCAGACTGTCGTTTACATCCAGATAGAGTAGGAAGCAGGTATAGGGTGATAAATATGTCTGTCTGTCGTTTACATCCAGATAGAGGGAGCTGGTATAGGGTGATGAATATGTCTGTCTGTTGTTTACATCCAGATAGAGGAAGCTGGTATAGGGTGATGAATATGTCTGTCTGTCGTTTACATCCAGATAGAGTAGGAAGCTGGTATCGGTGATGAATATCTGTCTGACTGTCGTTTACATCCAGATAGAGTAGGAAGCTGGTATAGGGTGATGAATATGTCTGTCTCTCATTTACATCCAGATAGAGGAAGCTGGTATAGGGTGATGAATATCTGTCTGACTGTCGTTTACATCCAGATAGAGTAGGAAGCTGGTATAGGGTGATGAATATGTCTTTGTGTCATTTACATCCAGATAGAGTAGGAAGCTGGTATAGGGTGATGAATATCTGTCTGTCTGTTGTTTACATCCAGATAGAGGAAGCTGGTATAGGGTGATGAATATGTCTGTCTGTTGTTTACATCCAGATAGAGGAAGCTGGTATAGGGTGATGAATATGTCTGTCTGTCGTTTACATCCAGATAGAGGAAGCTGGTGTAGGGTGATGAATATGTCTGTCTGTCGTTTACATCCAGATAGAGTAGGAAGCTGGTATAGGGTGATGAATATCTGTCAGATTGTCGTTTACATTCAGATAGAGTAGGAAGCTGGTATAGGGTGATGAATATCTGTCTGACTGTTGTTTACAGCCAGGTAGAGTAGGAAGCTGGTATAGGGTGATGAATATCTGTCTGACTGTCATTTACATCCAGATAGAGTAGGAAGCTGGTATAGGGTGATGAATATCTGTCAGACTGTCGTTTACATCCAGATAGAGTAGGAAGCTGGTATAGGGTGATGAATATGTCTGACTGTCGTTTACATCCAGATAGAGTAGGAAGCTGGTACAGGGTGATGAATAACTGTCTGACTGTCGTTTACATCCAGATAGAGGAAGCTGGTGTAGGGTTATGAATATGTCTGTCTGTCGTTTACATCCAGATAGAGGAAACTGGTATAGGGTGATGAATATCTGTCAGACTGTCGTTTACATCCAGATAGAGTAGGAAGCTGGTATAGGGTGATGAATATGTCTGTCTGTCGTTTACATCCAGATAGAGTAGGAAGCTGGTATAGGGTGATGAATATCTGTCTGTCTGTCGTTTACATCCAGATAGAGGAAGCTGGTATAGGGTGATGAATATCTGTCTGACTGTCGTTTACATCCAGATAGAGTAGGAAGCTGGTATAGGGTGATGAATATCTCTCTGACTGTCGTTTACATCCAGATAGAGTAGTAAGCTGGTATAGGGTGATGAATATCTGTCTGACTGTCGTTTACATCCAGATAGAGTAGGAAGCTGGTATAGGGTGATGAATATGTCTGTCTGTCGTTTACATCCAGATAGAGTAGGAAGCTGGTATAGGGTGATGAATATGTCAGACTGTCGTTTACATCCAGATAAAGTAGGAAGCTGGTATAGGGTGATGAATATGTCTGTCTGTCGTTTACATCCAGATAGAGTAGGAAGCTGGTATAGGGTGATGAATATCTGTCAGACTGTCGTTTACATCCAGATAGAGTAGGAAGCTGGTATAGGGTGATGATATCTGTCATTGTGTCGTTTACATCCAGATAGAGGAAGCTGGTGTAGGGTTATGAATATGTCTGTCTGTCGTTTACATCCAGATAGAGGAAGCTGGTATAGGGTGATGAATATCTGTCAGACTGTCGTTTATATCCAGATAGAGTAGGAAGCTGGTATAGGGTGATGAATATGTCAGACTGTCGTTTACATCCAGATAAAGTAGGAAGCTGGTATAGGGTGATGAATATGTCTGTCTGTCGTTTACATCCAGATAGAGGAAGCTGGTATAGGGTGATGAATATCTGTCTGACTGTCGTTTACATCCAGATAGAGTAGGAAGCTGGTATAGGGTGATGAATATCTGTCTGTCTGTTGTTTACATCCAGATAGAGGAAGCTGGTATAGGGTGATGAATATCTGTCTGACTGTCGTTTACATCCAGATAGAGGAAGCTGGTATAGGGTGATAAATATGTGTCTGTATGTTGTTTACAGCCAGATGGAGGAAGCTGGTATAGGGTGATGAATATGTCAGACTGTCGTTTACATCCAGATAGAGTAGGAAGCAGGTATAGGGTGATAAATATGTCTGTCTGTCGTTTACATCCAGATAGAGGAAGCTGGTATAGGGTGATGAATATGTCTGTCTGTTGTTTACATCCAGATAGAGGAAGCTGGTATAGGGTGATGAATATGTCTGTCTGTCGTTTACATCCAGATAGAGTAGGAAGCTGGTATCGGTGATGAATATCTGTCTGACTGTCGTTTACATCCAGATAGAGTAGGAAGCTGGTATAGGGTGATGAATATGTCTGTCTCTCATTTACATCCAGATAGAGGAAGCTGGTATAGGGTGATGAATATCTGTCTGACTGTCGTTTACATCCAGATAGAGTAGGAAGCTGGTATAGGGTGATGAATATGTCTTTGTGTCATTTACATCCAGATAGAGTAGGAAGCTGGTATAGGGTGATGAATATCTGTCTGTCTGTTGTTTACATCCAGATAGAGGAAGCTGGTATAGGGTGATGAATATGTCTGTCTGTTGTTTACATCCAGATAGAGGAAGCTGGTATAGGGTGATGAATATGTCTGTCTGTCGTTTACATCCAGATAGAGGAAGCTGGTGTAGGGTGATGAATATGTCTGTCTGTCGTTTACATCCAGATAGAGTAGGAAGCTGGTATAGGGTGATGAATATCTGTCAGATTGTCGTTTACATTCAGATAGAGTAGGAAGCTGGTATAGGGTGATGAATATCTGTCTGACTGTTGTTTACAGCCAGGTAGAGTAGGAAGCTGGTATAGGGTGATGAATATCTGTCTGACTGTCATTTACATCCAGATAGAGTAGGAAGCTGGTATAGGGTGATGAATATCTGTCAGACTGTCGTTTACATCCAGATAGAGTAGGAAGCTGGTATAGGGTGATGAATATGTCTGACTGTCGTTTACATCCAGATAGAGTAGGAAGCTGGTATAGGGTGATGAATATGTCTGTCTGTCGTTTACATCCAGATAGAGGAAGCTGGTATAGGGTGATGAATATCTGTCTGACAGTAGTTTATATCCAGATAGAGTAGGAAGCTGGTATAGGGTGATGAATATCTGTCTGACTGTCGTTTACATCCAGATAAAGTAGGAAGCTGGTATAGGGTGATGAATATGTCTGACTGTCGTTTACATCCAGATAGAGTAGGAAGCTGGTATAGGGTGATGAATATGTCTGTCTGTTGTTTACATCCAGATAGAGTAGGAAGCTGGTATAGGGTGATGAATATGTCTGTCTGTCGTTTACATCCAGATAGAGTAGGAAGCTGGTATAGGGTGATGAATATCTGTCTGTCGTTTACATCCAGATAGAGTAGGAAGCTGGTATAGGGTGATGAATATGTCTGTCTGTCGTTTACATCCAGATAGAGTAGGAAGCTGGTATAGGGTGATGAATATGTCTGTCTGTCGTTTACATCCAGATAGAGTAGGAAGCTGGTATAGGGTGATGAATATGTCTTTGTGTCATTTACATCCAGATAGAGTAGGAAGCTGGTATAGGGTGATGAATATCTGTCTGTCTGTTGTTTACATCCAGATAGAGGAAGCTGGTATAGGGTGATGAATATGTCTGTCTGTTGTTTACATCCAGATAGAGGAAGCTGGTATAGGGTGATGAATATGTCTGTCTGTCGTTTACATCCAGATAGAGGAAGCTGGTGTAGGGTGATGAATATGTCTGTCTGTCGTTTACATCCAGATAGAGTAGGAAGCTGGTATAGGGTGATGAATATGTCTGTCTGTCGTTTACATCCAGATAGAGTAGGAAGCTGGTATAGGGTGATGAATATCTGTCTGTCTGTCGTTTACATCCAGATAGAGGAAGCTGGTATAGGGTGATGAATATCTGTCTGACTGTCGTTTACATCCAGATAGAGTAGGAAGCTGGTATAGGGTGATGAATATCTCTCTGACTGTCGTTTACATCCAGATAGAGTAGTAAGCTGGTATAGGGTGATGAATATCTGTCTGACTGTCGTTTACATCCAGATAGAGTAGGAAGCTGGTATAGGGTGATGAATATGTCTGTCTGTCGTTTACATCCAGATAGAGTAGGAAGCTGGTATAGGGTGATGAATATGTCAGACTGTCGTTTACATCCAGATAAAGTAGGAAGCTGGTATAGGGTGATGAATATGTCTGTCTGTCGTTTACATCCAGATAGAGTAGGAAGCTGGTATAGGGTGATGAATATCTGTCAGACTGTCGTTTACATCCAGATAGAGTAGGAAGCTGGTATAGGGTGATGATATCTGTCATTGTGTCGTTTACATCCAGATAGAGGAAGCTGGTGTAGGGTTATGAATATGTCTGTCTGTCGTTTACATCCAGATAGAGGAAGCTGGTATAGGGTGATGAATATCTGTCAGACTGTCGTTTACATCCAGATAGAGTAGGAAGCTGGTATAGGGTGATGAATATGTCAGACTGTCGTTTACATCCAGATAAAGTAGGAAGCTGGTATAGGGTGATGAATATGTCTGTCTGTCGTTTACATCCAGATAGAGGAAGCTGGTATAGGGTGATGAATATCTGTCTGACTGTCGTTTACATCCAGATAGAGTAGGAAGCTGGTATAGGGTGATGAATATCTGTCTGTCTGTTGTTTACATCCAGATAGAGGAAGCTGGTATAGGGTGATGAATATCTGTCTGACTGTCGTTTACATCCAGATAGAGGAAGCTGGTATAGGGTGATAAATATGTGTCTGTATGTTGTTTACAGCCAGATGGAGGAAGCTGGTATAGGGTGATGAATATGTCAGACTGTCGTTTACATCCAGATAGAGTAGGAAGCAGGTATAGGGTGATAAATATGTCTGTCTGTCGTTTACATCCAGATAGAGGAAGCTGGTATAGGGTGATGAATATGTCTGTCTGTCGTTTACATCCAGATAGAGTAGGAAGCTGGTATCGGTGATGAATATCTGTCTGACTGTCGTTTACATCCAGATAGAGTAGGAAGCTGGTATAGGGTGATGAATATGTCTGTCTCTCATTTACATCCAGATAGAGGAAGCTGGTATAGGGTGACAAATATCTGTCTGACTGTCGTTTACATCCAGATAGAGTAGGAAGCTGGTATAGGGTGATGAATATGTCTTTGTGTCATTTACATCCAGATAGAGTAGGAAGCTGGTATAGGGTGATGAATATCTGTCTGTCTGTTGTTTACATCCAGATAGAGGAAGCTGGTATAGGGTGATGAATATGTCTGTCTGTTGTTTACATCCAGATAGAGGAAGCTGGTATAGGGTGATGAATATGTCTGTCTGTCGTTTACATCCAGATAGAGGAAGCTGGTGTAGGGTGATGAATATGTCTGTCTGTCGTTTACATCCAGATAGAGTAGGAAGCTGGTATAGGGTGATGAATATCTGTCAGATTGTCGTTTACATTCAGATAGAGTAGGAAGCTGGTATAGGGTGATGAATATCTGTCTGACTGTTGTTTACAGCCAGGTAGAGTAGGAAGCTGGTATAGGGTGATGAATATCTGTCTGACTGTCATTTACATCCAGATAGAGTAGGAAGCTGGTATAGGGTGATGAATATCTGTCAGACTGTCGTTTACATCCAGATAGAGTAGGAAGCTGGTATAGGGTGATGAATATGTCTGACTGTCGTTTACATCCAGATAGAGTAGGAAGCTGGTATAGGGTGATGAATATGTCTGTCTGTCGTTTACATCCAGATAGAGGAAGCTGGTATAGGGTGATGAATATCTGTCTGACAGTAGTTTATATCCAGATAGAGTAGGAAGCTGGTATAGGGTGATGAATATCTGTCTGACTGTCGTTTACATCCAGATAAAGTAGGAAGCTGGTATAGGGTGATGAATATGTCTGACTGTCGTTTACATCCAGATAGAGTAGGAAGCTGGTATAGGGTGATGAATATGTCTGTCTGTTGTTTACATCCAGATAGAGTAGGAAGCTGGTATAGGGTGATGAATATGTCTGTCTGTCGTTTACATCCAGATAGAGTAGGAAGCTGGTATAGGGTGATGAATATCTGTCTGTCGTTTACATCCAGATAGAGTAGGAAGCTGGTATAGGGTGATGAATATGTCTGTCTGTCGTTTACATCCAGATAGAGTAGGAAGCTGGTATAGGGTGATGAATATGTCTGTCTGTCGTTTACATCCAGATAGAGTAGGAAGCTGGTATAGGGTGATGAATATGTCTTTGTGTCATTTACATCCAGATAGAGTAGGAAGCTGGTATAGGGTGATGAATATCTGTCTGTCTGTTGTTTACATCCAGATAGAGGAAGCTGGTATAGGGTGATGAATATGTCTGTCTGTTGTTTACATCCAGATAGAGGAAGCTGGTATAGGGTGATGAATATGTCTGTCTGTCGTTTACATCCAGATAGAGGAAGCTGGTGTAGGGTGATGAATATGTCTGTCTGTCGTTTACATCCAGATAGAGTAGGAAGCTGGTATAGGGTGATGAATATCTGTCAGATTGTCGTTTACATTCAGATAGAGTAGGAAGCTGGTATAGGGTGATGAATATCTGTCTGACTGTTGTTTACAGCCAGGTAGAGTAGGAAGCTGGTATAGGGTGATGAATATCTGTCTGACTGTCATTTACATCCAGATAGAGTAGGAAGCTGGTATAGGGTGATGAATATCTGTCAGACTGTCGTTTACATCCAGATAGAGTAGGAAGCTGGTATAGGGTGATGAATATGTCTGACTGTCGTTTACATCCAGATAGAGTAGGAAGCTGGTATAGGGTGATGAATATGTCTGTCTGTCGTTTACATCCAGATAGAGGAAGCTGGTATAGGGTGATGAATATCTGTCTGACTGTCGTTTACATCCAGATAGAGTAGGAAGCTGGTATAGGGTGATGAATATCTGTCAGATTGTCGTTTACATTCAGATAGAGTAGGAAGCTGGTATAGGGTGATGAATATCTGTCTGACTGTTGTTTACAGCCAGGTAGAGTAGGAAGCTGGTATAGGGTGATGAATATCTGTCTGACTGTCATTTACATCCAGATAGAGTAGGAAGCTGGTATAGGGTGATGAATATCTGTCAGACTGTCGTTTACATCCAGATAGAGTAGGAAGCTGGTATAGGGTGATGAATATGTCTGACTGTCGTTTACATCCAGATAGAGTAGGAAGCTGGTATAGGGTGATGAATATGTCTGTCTGTCGTTTACATCCAGATAGAGGAAGCTGGTATAGGGTGATGAATATCTGTCTGACAGTAGTTTATATCCAGATAGAGTAGGAAGCTGGTATAGGGTGATGAATATCTGTCTGACTGTCGTTTACATCCAGATAAAGTAGGAAGCTGGTATAGGGTGATGAATATGTCTGACTGTCGTTTACATCCAGATAGAGTAGGAAGCTGGTATAGGGTGATGAATATGTCTGTCTGTTGTTTACATCCAGATAGAGTAGGAAGCTGGTATAGGGTGATGAATATGTCTGTCTGTCGTTTACATCCAGATAGAGTAGGAAGCTGGTATAGGGTGATGAATATCTGTCTGTCGTTTACATCCAGATAGAGTAGGAAGCTGGTATAGGGTGATGAATATGTCTGTCTGTCGTTTACATCCAGATAGAGTAGGAAGCTGGTATAGGGTGATGAATATGTCTGTCTGTCGTTTACATCCAGATAGAGTAGGAAGCTGGTATAGGGTGATGAATATGTCTTTGTGTCATTTACATCCAGATAGAGTAGGAAGCTGGTATAGGGTGATGAATATCTGTCTGTCTGTTGTTTACATCCAGATAGAGGAAGCTGGTATAGGGTGATGAATATGTCTGTCTGTTGTTTACATCCAGATAGAGGAAGCTGGTATAGGGTGATGAATATGTCTGTCTGTCGTTTACATCCAGATAGAGGAAGCTGGTGTAGGGTGATGAATATGTCTGTCTGTCGTTTACATCCAGATAGAGTAGGAAGCTGGTATAGGGTGATGAATATGTCTGTCTGTCGTTTACATCCAGATAGAGTAGGAAGCTGGTATAGGGTGATGAATATCTGTCTGTCTGTCGTTTACATCCAGATAGAGGAAGCTGGTATAGGGTGATGAATATCTGTCTGACTGTCGTTTACATCCAGATAGAGTAGGAAGCTGGTATAGGGTGATGAATATCTCTCTGACTGTCGTTTACATCCAGATAGAGTAGTAAGCTGGTATAGGGTGATGAATATCTGTCTGACTGTCGTTTACATCCAGATAGAGTAGGAAGCTGGTATAGGGTGATGAATATGTCTGTCTGTCGTTTACATCCAGATAGAGTAGGAAGCTGGTATAGGGTGATGAATATGTCAGACTGTCGTTTACATCCAGATAAAGTAGGAAGCTGGTATAGGGTGATGAATATGTCTGTCTGTCGTTTACATCCAGATAGAGTAGGAAGCTGGTATAGGGTGATGAATATCTGTCAGACTGTCGTTTACATCCAGATAGAGTAGGAAGCTGGTATAGGGTGATGATATCTGTCATTGTGTCGTTTACATCCAGATAGAGGAAGCTGGTGTAGGGTTATGAATATGTCTGTCTGTCGTTTACATCCAGATAGAGGAAGCTGGTATAGGGTGATGAATATCTGTCAGACTGTCGTTTACATCCAGATAGAGTAGGAAGCTGGTATAGGGTGATGAATATGTCAGACTGTCGTTTACATCCAGATAAAGTAGGAAGCTGGTATAGGGTGATGAATATGTCTGTCTGTCGTTTACATCCAGATAGAGGAAGCTGGTATAGGGTGATGAATATCTGTCTGACTGTCGTTTACATCCAGATAGAGTAGGAAGCTGGTATAGGGTGATGAATATCTGTCTGTCTGTTGTTTACATCCAGATAGAGGAAGCTGGTATAGGGTGATGAATATCTGTCTGACTGTCGTTTACATCCAGATAGAGGAAGCTGGTATAGGGTGATAAATATGTGTCTGTATGTTGTTTACAGCCAGATGGAGGAAGCTGGTATAGGGTGATGAATATGTCAGACTGTTATTTACATCCAGATAGAGTAGGAAGCAGGTATAGGGTGATAAATATGTCTGTCTGTCGTTTACATCCAGATAGAGGAAGCTGGTATAGGGTGATGAATATGTCTGTCTGTCGTTTACATCCAGATAGAGTAGGAAGCTGGTATCGGTGATGAATATCTGTCTGACTGTCGTTTACATCCAGATAGAGTAGGAAGCTGGTATAGGGTGATGAATATGTCTGTCTCTCATTTACATCCAGATAGAGGAAGCTGGTATAGGGTGACAAATATCTGTCTGACTGTCGTTTACATCCAGATAGAGTAGGAAGCTGGTATAGGGTGATGAATATGTCTTTGTGTCATTTACATCCAGATAGAGTAGGAAGCTGGTATAGGGTGATGAATATCTGTCTGTCTGTTGTTTACATCCAGATAGAGGAAGCTGGTATAGGGTGATGAATATGTCTGTCTGTTGTTTACATCCAGATAGAGGAAGCTGGTATAGGGTGATGAATATGTCTGTCTGTCGTTTACATCCAGATAGAGGAAGCTGGTGTAGGGTGATGAATATGTCTGTCTGTCGTTTACATCCAGATAGAGTAGGAAGCTGGTATAGGGTGATGAATATCTGTCAGATTGTCGTTTACATTCAGATAGAGTAGGAAGCTGGTATAGGGTGATGAATATCTGTCTGACTGTTGTTTACAGCCAGGTAGAGTAGGAAGCTGGTATAGGGTGATGAATATCTGTCTGACTGTCATTTACATCCAGATAGAGTAGGAAGCTGGTATAGGGTGATGAATATCTGTCAGACTGTCGTTTACATCCAGATAGAGTAGGAAGCTGGTATAGGGTGATGAATATGTCTGACTGTCGTTTACATCCAGATAGAGTAGGAAGCTGGTATAGGGTGATGAATATGTCTGTCTGTCGTTTACATCCAGATAGAGGAAGCTGGTATAGGGTGATGAATATCTGTCTGACAGTATTTTATATCCAGATAGAGTAGGAAGCTGGTATAGGGTGATGAATATCTGTCTGACTGTCGTTTACATCCAGATAAAGTAGGAAGCTGGTATAGGGTGATGAATATCTGTCTGACTGTCGTTTACATCCAGATAGAGTAGGAAGCTGGTATAGGGTGATGAATATGTCTGTCTGTTGTTTACATCCAGATAGAGTAGGAAGCTGGTATAGGGTGATGAATATGTCTGTCTGTCGTTTACATCCAGATAGAGTAGGAAGCTGGTATAGGGTGATGAATATCTGTCTGTCGTTTACATCCAGATAGAGTAGGAAGCTGGTATAGGGTGATGAATATCTGTCTGTCTGTCGTTTACATCCAGATAGAGTAGGAAGCTGGTATAGGGTGATGAATATGTCTGTCTGTCGTTTACATCCAGATAGAGTAGGAAGCTGGTATAGGGTGATGAATATGTCTTTGTGTCATTTACATCCAGATAGAGTAGGAAGCTGGTATAGGGTGATGAATATCTGTCTGTCTGTTGTTTACATCCAGATAGAGTAGGAAGCTGGTATAGGGTGATGAATATGTCTGTCTGTCGTTTACATCCAGATAGAGTAGGAAGCTGGTATAGGGTGATGAATATGTCTGTCTGTCGTTTACATCCAGATAGAGTAGGAAGCTGGTATAGGGTGATGAATATCTGTCTGTCTGTCGTTTACATCCAGATAGAGTAGGAAGCTGGTATAGGGTGATGAATATCTGTCTGTCTGTCGTTTACATCCAGATAGAGTAGGAAGCTGGTATAGGGTGATGAATATCTGTCTGACTGTCGTTTACATCCAGATAGAGTAGGAAGCTGGTATAGGGTGATGAATATCTGTCTGACTGTCTCTACTATCAGACTTTTTTTTATCTTTCTCTCCGTCAGACGGTGCTGGAGGTACTAAAGGGGCGGGCCATCCCCATTTCTCTCTGGATTTTGATAGGTAGCATTATTGGAGGGCTTCTGCTATTGGCCCTCATCATCATCGCAATGTGGAAGGTACACCAATCACACCTCACCATACAGTACCTCTGTACCTCACTCTGCAATAACTTCTTTTTCCTCTGCCTTTGTGGTAAAGATCAAAAGTTTGTGTTTCACTCCTTCCTTCTCATCCCTCCTTTCTCCAGCTGGGGTTCTTCACTCGTAAACAGATAAAGGACGAGGAACTGGAGGACTGAGCACCTCGCCGCCATGATGTCAGTCAATGGATACAGTATCTGTGACAACCAGAGTCCACTTCGTACCCATCCCCATGGCAACGACCTGCACAGAGACAGCTCCGCCCCCCCAGCAATAAAAACAGATGCCTTCCCTGTCTTCTAAATCATGCCCCCACAAAAAGAACACACAGCCGGTATAGATGAGCGTCGCCCAGTGTGTGTGTGAACTGTCAAAACCCCTAACACCACATGGCACAGACTGCATCTATCATCAGACACCCCAACATCTTGTCTGTTTCTACAGGTGAACCCATGGCTGTAGGGCTGTAGTTACACACCTGTTTAGAAACGTACAGCAGGAAGGACGTGAACAGGAGTTTTCTGCAGAGATGTCCCAGACAGGAAATAATGCTGTACACCACGTGTCAAACTCATTCCACGGAGGGCTGAGTGTCTGCAGGTTCACTCCACCCTTGTACTTGATTGATGAATTAAGGTCACAAATTAGTGAGGGACTCCACTCAACAGGTTGTCTAGGTCTTAATTGAATGGACAAAACAAAAAACCTACAGACACACAGCCCTCCGTGGAATGAGTTTGACACTCCTGGTGCAATGTGACTTGGTATGATGTTCAATGACTGCAGACTTCAAACAGTGTAGATCTGTATAGGTAGATACAGTACAGGTATCAACCTGTAATTAGTACCATGTTGTATAAGTAGATACAGTACAGGTATCAACCTGTAATTAGTACCATGTTATATAAGTAGATACAGTACAGGTATCAACCTGTAATTAGTACCATAAGTAGATACCGTACAGGTATCAACCTGTAATTAGTACCATAAGTAGATACCGTACAGGTATCAACCTGTAATTAGTACCATAAGTAGATACCGTACAGGTATCAACCTGTAATTAGTACCATGTTGTATAAGTAGATACAGTACAGGTATCAACCTGTAATTAGTACCATGTTGTATAAGTAGATACCGTACAGGTATCAACCTGTAATTAGTACCATGTTGTATAATTAGATACCGTACAGGTATCAACCTGTAATTAGTACCATGTTGTATAAGTAGATACCGTACAGGTATCAACCTGTAATTAGTACCATGTTGTGCTATATGGAAAGCAGTTCCATCCTTCAAGGAAGCTTGAATGAAAATGCACTACCTGATAATGTGGATCACTTATAATCATGTGAATATATTTGTATTTCTATGAAACGCTGTTACAAACCTAACTGTCTATTTAATATTCAGAAGTCATCATGACTTTAGATTTTTCACCCATTTTCTCTACAGTACAGTTCATTTTCTGAGTCAAATTAAAACTGTTGATAATTAAAGTTTTTGCAAATGTTATTTTAGTTTCTTTCATGTTTGTTTATACATACATAGGATCATTCATACACATGAACTAAATACACATAAACCAAATATTTTATTACATTATTATCTTCTTTTTTTTTATCTGGCATTTCAGACTACTTCATTGTATAAAAGAAAAACACTTTCACACTAGCAGACATTGTTTAACATATAACTGAAATAACGACGTCTGTACGTCAGGCAAAAAAAGCACCAACTGAGTCAGGTATATGAAAACCCAAACATATTTTATTGATGCAACTTCATGTCCATTGTGTTTCTCCCCTCCCTCCCTCCCTCTCACTTGGTCTTGGTAGAGAAGATGTAGGACTCCAGTAGAAAGACAGTCTCATCCACCTGGTTCTCTGTAGAGTCCAACCTTCAGGGAGAAAAGAGACGAGGTAATAAAGCTACAGTAATGTAGCAGTATTAGTAATGTCAGTGTAGTAGTAACAAGTATGTAGTAGTACTTGTTGATGTGATGTCGTAGGCCTCTAGCTGTTGTCTATAGGTATATAGTATGGGTGTCGTAGCAGTAGCATCCTGACTGATATGGCAATACCTCCAACCGCAAGGCGATTAGCCCGACTAACCGGTGCCCCCGAACATAGTCTGGGTAGCCAATCTGCATTGTGTCCCGCCACCCGCCAACCCCTCTTTTACGCTACTGCTACTCTCTGTTCATCATATATGCATAGTCACTTTAACCATACCTACATGTACATACTACCTCAATTAGCCCGACTAACCAGTGTCTGTATATAGCCTCACTACTGCTGTTTTTCCACTCTCTTTTTACTGTTGTTTTAATTTTTTTACTTATCTATTGTTTACCTAAAAATGGCACCGTTGGTAAGTAAGCATTTCACTGTAAGGTCTACACCTGTTGTATTCGGCGCACGTAACAAATAAACTTTGATTTGATTTAGTAGTAGTATTGTAGTAGTACTTGTTGATGTGACGTCGTAGGTCTTCTAGTTGGAGGTCTCAACTTACTGTTGAGAGTTAGAATAGTAGAACACACAAGGTGTAATTTTGACATTTGTTTTGCATCAGCAGTTTCTCTTGTTGTCAGTCACTGACAGTCACTCACCCATGTCAGCTATCATTTTCTAGATTGTTAGTCTTATCTAAACTAGCAGTAAACATGGTCGAATGAATCACTCTCACTCAGATAGCATATTAAAAATGGAAAACATTTCTCTCCACCTTATGGCAAAATGTGTAGAATTGCAGGAAATTTACTTTTTAGAGTACATGTATTTTAGGGGCTTAGGGCTCCTAAAAGGTTCGGCTCTGACTGCATGAGTGGGTATGGATGTGGTTGCGCAGACCCGCGATGTTCATATTTTTTGTGGCCCCCATCCCCATCAAAGTTGCCCATCCCTGATCTATAGTATGTGTGTATTAGTAGTAGTAGTAATGCAGTATTTGTTGATGTGATGTCGCAGGGCCTCTAGCTGCTGTCTCTATAGATCTATAGTATGGATGCAGTGGTAATTAAGGTGCAGTGGTAATGCAGTACTTGTTGATGTGATGTCGCAGGGCCTCTAGCTGCTGTCTCTATAGATCTATAGTATGGATGCAGTGGTAATTAAGGTGCAGTGGTAATGCAGTACTTGTTGGTGTGATGTCGCAGGGCCTCTAGCTGCTGTCTCTATAGATCTATAGTATGGATGCAGTGGTAATTAAGGTGCAGTGGTAATGCAGTACTTGTTGATGTGATGTCGCAGGGCCTCTAGCTGCTGTCTCTATAGATCTATAGTATGGGTGCAGTGGTAATTAAGGTGCAGTGGTAATGCAGTACTTGTTGATGTGATGTCGCAGGGCCTCTAGCTGCTGTCTCTATAGATCTATAGTATGGATGCAGTGGTAATTAAGGTGCAGTGGTAATTAAGGTGCAGTGGTAATGCAGTACTTGTTGATGTGATGTCGCAGGGCTTCTAGCTGCTGTCTCTATAGATCTATAGTATGGGTGCAGTGGTAATTAAGGTGCAGTGGTAATTAAGGTGCAGTGGTAATGCAGTACTTGTTGATGTGATGTCGCAGGGCTTCTAGCTGCTGTCTCTCGGGGGCAGTGATCATCTCCTCCACCTCTGTCAGCTGTTCAGGCTCCGCCCCGCTGGCCTGCAGCGACGCCAGGATCGCCTCGATTCGCTGGGACTTCTCCAGCAGACGCCTGTCAATCAAACACAGGAAGTCTTGTACATGTACCAAAATTGCTGAGGATTATATACACAAAGTCAGACTTTTTTCCATTGTGGTCCTCTATTGTCCTCTAAAAGTCAATATGCAGACCTAAAGAGACCTTAGCAGGAAACTTAGAAAATAAAACCAAATCTATCCATCCATCCACTTAGGAATCAATCAATAAACTCACTTGTTCTCCTTGGTCTCGAAGAGGCGCCTCTCAATCAGATTAGCCACTGTCTGCAAGTAGTGATGGGGGAAAAATGTATAAAGTTACATATCGCAATATTGTTTTGGACCTGTTCTCCATCTTTTTATATTAGTAAGCCAACAGATTTTCTGCACTTTTATTTCCATGACTGATCAAAACAAACGTTCTCATACGCTCTCGTCTCTCTGCAGCAGACATATAGCGAGCAATATGTTTGGAACATCAAATCGCAATATCACATTGCATATTGAAACGTGAGAATCGCATCATATCGTATCAGCACCTAAGTATTGTGATAATATCATGAGGTCCTTGGCAATTCCCAGCCCTATCTAAAAGTCAGACGTCCACCATTAATTGTCAAGTCAGCGGTGCACGAAGTAAACAGCAATCAAATCAAAATGTATTTATAAAGCCCTTTTTACATCAGCAGATGTCACAGAGCGCTTCTACAGAAACACAGCCTAAAACCCCAAACAGCAAGCAATGCAGATGTAGAAGCAATATCAGGCGGGCTTCCGCAACAACGGAGTGTGAATTGCGACACTAAATGTCTCTGCTGTTGTGGTCCTGAAGCGATCAAGTTGCAGCACCGTAAAGTACACATGCAGATATACACTCACCGGCCAGGTTATTAGGTACACCACCACATCCACGGAAATATATCGCTCCTACAGACTGAGTCACGTGACCGTGGCTTGCTATATAAAGCAGGCAGACAGGCATTGAGGCATTCAGTTACTGTTTGATTGAATGTTAGAATGGGCAAAGCCAGTGACCTAAGCGACTTTGAGAGTGATATGATCGTCGGTGTCAGGCATGCCAGATCTCAGAAACGGCCGCTGTAATGGGCTTTTCACGCACAGCAGTGTCTACGGTTTCCCGAGAATGGACAAACAAAAAACATCCGGTCAGCGGCAGTCCTGTGGGAAAAAACAGCTTGTTGATGAGAGAAATCGAAGGAGAAAGGCAAGAATCGTGCAAGCTAACAGACGGGCCACAAACAGGCAAATAACAGCACAGTATAACAATGGTGTGCAGAACGGCATCTCGGAATGCACAACTCGTTGGTCCTTGTCACGGATGGGCTATTACAGCAGACGACCACACCGGGTTCCACTCCTATCAGCTAAAAACAAGAAGAAGTGGCTCCACTAGACTCAAGATCACCAACAGTGAACAATTGATGAGTGGAAAAACATCCAACGAATCCCGGTTTCTGTTGCGTCATGCTGATGGAAGAGTCAGGATTTGCCGTAAGCAGCATGAGTCCGTGGACCCATCCTGCCTGGTGTCAACGGTACAGGCTGGTGGCGGTGGTGTACCACTGTCCAATCTGCAGCAACCGTGTGATGTCATCGCATCAGCATGGACTAACATCCCTGTGGAACGTTTCCGACTTTTAGTCCATGCCACGAAGAATTCAGGCTGTTCTGGAGGCAAATGGGGGGTCCGACCTGGTACTAGATAGGTGCACCTAATAAACTGAAAGTATATTTTTGACTCGCTCTCCTTCCGTATTTCCTCTTTATTTAGACAGTTTAAAATGTAGATGTAAAGGTACAGTTGTAGAAGAGAGAAAGAAAGAGGCTGGGGATTTAATGTGTCAATGTGGACAATATGTGTTCAGTAAACTGCAGCACTACCACTGCGCCTCAGGTTCGCAAATATTTTGTCACGAGTGCAACATCTTGCATCACGCTCATCTGCAATATCAGTGTTTCATCCTGCTGCTCATAGTATAGCTTAGTTTGAATGTGTACCTTGTAGCAGTGTTGTAGCAGTAGGCGGGCAGTAGGCAGCTGGTTGACAGTGTACAGGTAGAAGGTACGTGAAGGGGCGTGGTCAGGAGTCTTAGGGATTTCCTAGGGTGGAAAAACACAGGTGAGCATGATAATGTATGGTTTGTATAGTGTGTATTTGTGCATTTGTTACCTGTAGCTGTACCAGGTTCTCTGACAGCAGTGTATACAGCATGTCTTTGGCCTCCTTGGCAGGGATCATAGCAAAGTCCTCCACCTGCTTCTGCTCCAGGTGACGTTTCCTTAGCAACAGACGGAAGATCCTAGCCGACCGCGAGCCAAACCTGACAATGGGAAAGGTTGAATGAATGACACCCTACAAGCTATGTAGCCACCGTGGGCAGAGACATAAACAGAGTAAATGGACACAGTCCAACCCTGACAAACACAGACACACCGACCTCTCCTGTACCACAGACTCCAGTGTAGCTCTCGCCAGGTTGGCCAGGGCTCTTTGGAGATCTGTGTGGTCAGTCAAGAAACGACCACTTACAACTGTATCATGAAATACTGGAAATGACCTATTATACAATAGTGTGTGGATGAGAAACTCAAACAGGTTTCATCAGGGTTGTAAAAGGATACTGACCACGTACATTCCTCCTCCACTGTCACCTGATTTCCCCACAAACTCCATCTGGGGAACAGAGGGAGGGAGAAACATCAGTTTACCAGCCCCCTAGGCACTGATCCAAGGTCAGTTCTGCAATTGATCTCCCAATGGTTAAGGTTGGGATATGGGAGGGGAATCTGATCCTAGATCTGCTCCTACCGGGTCATCCACCAGAAGGGAGAGGTACTGGTCCAGGATTGGTCTGCTGATGCTGTAGTTGGGCGGGAGGGAGCGGAAGATCTCATTGGCTGAGAGGGGCTGAGTGTAGGTGGCGGTCTGTGTGGTGGTGACCTCACTCATCCTCAACATAGTCCTCACAATCTCACTACTGGTCTGTGGGGGGGGGGGGTAGAGAGAACGGTCTTTTTCACTCAGGCCCCCCTTCCAGCATTGGGGAACATCCCACATGACACATCTATTGATATGGGCACAAGCACTGTTCATGATACAAACTGTTCACACCCGTCTTGTTGGTGGAGAAAACATCTTGTAGGTTTAAAGCTTTCCTGCAATTCTACACATTTTGTCTTGAAGTGCAGAGAAAATGTTGCCATTTATTTTTTATTTAACTAAGCCACACCACGCCCTCCCTGCTAACCCCTCAGTTTGGGAATCACTGACTTAGACCACCCCCATTAAATCTCTCCTGGTCTACAAGCATACGGAGGTGGTCTGTAGGGGTCTGTGACACTGACCTGGTCCAGTTTGCTGGCCACAGCACTAATGATGGCCTGGTCTCTGAAGTGCTGATGGAACCTCTCAAAGTTCACCTGCCAGTAGATCCCCTCATCACCACACGACTGGAAAGAGAGGGAGGGGATAGAAAGAGGCACAAGTCATTCAAAACGGTTCCATTCCTTATTGAGAGGAGTAAAAGAAAAACAGAACAAGGTCCTCTGATTCTCTATAGCAGCCCATTATCTCTGTGTCAAGGGTAGAGGGTCTGACCTCGGAGTCCATCTTGGCTTTCTTCCCTCCTCTCTGCTCCTCACTGTCGTCACTGGAGCGTCTGCGCTTCCCGCGACCTGCCCCACAAACACAACAAGCGAGTGTATAGCAAGTATTTACTGAATTACATATAGCAGGAGGTTTACATGTGGGTATGCACACAGGTGAAAAGGTACCACGTGTTATATGAGACAAAGTGTTTGCGGTACCTATGAGTGTAACATGGGGCAGCTTGTAGCAGTCAGGGTTGCTCTCTGCTGTTGGGGGGGCAGTGGAGGCGGAGGCGGCAGGGGTGCCGGGGGTCGCCGGGGTAATGGAGGTGGCTGCAGTTCCCATCTCGGCCACCGGAGGACAGCGCTGCAGGAAGTGAGTCTCCACCTGCTTAGAGAAGGCTGAGACCACCTCACTGTACTCCATACTACGACCCTCTACAGAGAGAAAAATCATGAGGACAGAAGGAGAAGAAAATATAGAATAATCATACATCTTGTAATCGCTCTCTCACACACCCTCCATGTTATGAGTGAGTCGGTCAGCTACAGTCTTGACCGTGTTGCTCATGGTCATATGGCCTCGTTGTAGGACCTCCTCCACGATGAGTTCTCCTGTGTCTCCATACAGGGTCTTAGCTGTGTAGATGTACCGCGGGTACCGCAGAACCCTTAGAACCCGCTCACAGCTGGCCCGGTACTCCACTGGGCTCCCGGGGCCTCGCCGGCCCGACCCGAACTCACAAGCACCGTGCTGTACCAACACACACAGAGACTTCTTCACCTGCAGAAGAGACAGGGTCACCACCTAGGTTGAACAATATGTTTTATGTGTGTGTGTTTGTTTGTGTAGTACCAGGTCCAGTGGTGTGTTGGTCTCATTGGTGATGGTCCTGAGGTTCTGTGCCCCTCCTCTGAGCAGGTGAGTGCCTATCCTCTCCACCACCTCTCCAAAGTGCTCCTGTAGCAGCAGGCCACACAGCCGCACCTCCTGGGCAGTCATATGCTGAGACAGGAGGAACCGGGGAACAGGTCAACAACACGTTTTTGGACTGTTCATCGAAATATACTTATGCTGAGAAGTATGATGACACTAAAACCGGTAACCAAATCACAGCTTTTCAACAACGTTTACTAACAACTTTAATTTTATAACTTAACTGCCATGCTCACAAACCTTTGCAAAACACCTTTTTCAGATCATGGAATGAGTTTCGGGACAATCCTCGCAAAACACACATCTGATTGCCAGCGCCACAACACAACGAATTTCCGCCCTCACAGGTAAGCTTATTTTCCCAAAGAGTTGCGCATTGCATGAAGGGATGTTGGCGGAACACCCTCTTTGGTATGCAGGAGGACCGACGTCACTGTTTGTGCTATTCTGGGGAAGATGGCGGAAGCTGCGGCGGTTCCCCTGCATCGGTTCTTCTGTCATTGTTGTAAGGGAGAAGTAAGCCCCAAGCTCCCGGTAAGTCAGTCGTTTCACCGTTTCCCGATCATGGCTGTTCAATGCAGGTCTTGTTCTTTTCCGTCGGTTGACAACCGAATCTGAGTCCAGCAAATAGCAGTAGTTGTTTAACTAGCTAGCTGCTAACTGTAGACGGCTATCAGTAGGGCCCTCGGCACTAGCTAGCAAACACAATGTTGATGTTTGTTGTTGCTCGCTTTAACAATAGGATTTGTAAACTAATTTCTTTAACAAAGACATTATGTACAGTAATTGTTAAAGATTATACTGGCACGGTTGAATAACCGTTCCTGAGTAGCTGGTGTTATTTGATGTAATGTTAACCTTATTCGAGGTGGGTTTTGTGTGCTTTTCCTGAATTCCTCGAGGTGGTAGCTATATGGGATTCTAATGGATATTTCAACGTAACTCGGCCAGTCTGGCTACTCCTTGTCCTACTAAAGCAGAGGGAATACGGGGGTTTCCTTGGCCTGGGACGCGTTCAGCAGGACACAACGGTTTGGCACGTTCAGATAGAAAATATTATGTAGAACAATACATCATGTAGGCTCTATTTACGCATTCTATCTGCAACGTTCGTGAACGTTTGGCAACTGAATGTGGCACAGTTAACTTTCACAATCAAATTGAAAGTAAAATGTAGAAAGACATTGCACAATATTTTGACTGCTTGACCCTAATTATTTAACTACATTATTCCGTATTGACTGCGTTCATTCTAGAAGAGACGTTATGACACTTAACGTTAACATTTTGCATTTAGCTAGCTAGTCATGTAGCTATCTGTTTGTTATTGACTCGCAGTCTCTGGGAGTCAGTCAATGTGTCAGATAGTCACTCAGTCTTGTCTAAACCAACGTTAGCTAGGATACATTTGTGTATGTTAGGCTGGTCAGTGAGAGGCAGGCTGGTAATCCCGTTTATTCCCTTCCTGCCATTGAAGCTAAATCTGGGAGGAGGCTGAAGTAGGCCTAGACACGGACCCAAGGCCAGTTTTGTGATTTCCCTCTTATTGGGAAATAGATCTGTGCCTATGGGTCCGAGCCATCTAGCCCAGGGTTTCCCAAACTCGGTCCTTCCCCCCCATCATCAAGCTTGGGCTCCAGAGTGATGCAGCGGTCTAAGGCACTGCATCTCAGTGCTAGAGGCGTCACCACAGACCCTGGTTTGATTCCAGGCTGTATTACAACCGGCCATGATTGGGAGTCCCATTGGGCCAGTGTAGTACGGGTTAGGGTTTGGCCGGGGTAGTACGGGTTAGGGTTTGGCCGGGGTAGGCCCGTCATTGTAAATAAGAATTTGTTAACTGACTTGCCTAGTTAAATAAAAGCTTTGATTATTTGAATCAGCTGTGAAGCGCTAAGGCAAGAAACTAAACTTGTACTGGGGATGGGGGTGAATTTGGGAAACCCTGATCTAGCCTACCCACAGGCTAACTCTGCCTGCTGGTCTCACTGTGTCACACTCTGTCTCTCTGTGCTGCTGAGGCATGTTTCAGCCATGCCCACTCACTGACTGCATATAAGCAGTTCATCTGTCTCACCTCCCCAAGACATCCACTGAAAGAGAGAGGGTGCATGCCTCAAACATACATGGCAGAACCCTGTGCTTGTCTGTCTGAAGCCTTATTTCAGGCATAGTATCTGTATGTTTTCACCAGATGACAATGGCTGAGGCATAGCCTAAGCCTACACACAATATTGCATACAGCAATACAGGTTTTGAACAATTTTGGAATGAGGTTCACTTCAAGTTCAAGTGTCCTTTTGTTTTGTGGAATAAAGAACATGTCTGTGTCATAGGCCTAATCCCATTGTGAGTGAACTCAACACTGGTGCCAGGGAAGAATACTTCTCGATGACAACTTCCACTTTACATGTTGTATGTTCCTGCTTAATGCTATGTTCAAACAGGCTATATCCTGACTCTGCCACAGATCTCTACTAGACATTTCCTCATTCTACAGACAGAAACCCCTGCATAGCCGCCTCTGCAGCCCTATATAGAACACGGTGTAACCCATGTACTCTCTGAGTGTGTGGTATTGTGTGTTTTTGCAGGAGTACATCTGTCCCAGGTGTGAGTCTGGCTTTATAGAGGAGGTAACAGAAGATTCCAGGTGAGAATATCTTGTTTCTTATGTCTGTAGCTTTAATGAATCTACCAGATATAGGCTAGGCAGAGTGAATGGAAGGCGGTGGAGAATGACTGTGTATAGATGTTGGATGTTACTAATGCTGTGTTCTGCCTCCTGTGTGCTGTTTCCCTCAGTCTGCTAGAGGGTGGCGCTAACGGGACAGATGACACAGCCACACAGTTTGCAGAGGTATGATATGCACTGTGGCCTGGAGGGTACAGGGGTGGGGGGGGGATGCAAATGTCTACTGTGATCTCATCTGTACTAAATGTACCTTTGTGATCCCATCTTTCTTTCACATGCTTTCTCTATCTTTCTCTCCCTTCCACTGTCCCTCTCTCCATTCCCCCTCCTCCCACTCTCCCTGTTTTCACCCTCACCCCTCATTTCTCTCAGCAGCTGTGGCACCTGTTGTTTGTAGAGAGGCCTTTCACAGTGGATGGTGACAGTCCAGACTCAGAGCCCCGGGTCCCTGGTGGAGGGGTTGGGGTAGGAGCAGGGGGGTTAGGGCTGGGAGGGCTAGGAGGCCTGGGAGGAGGTCCTATTGGAGGGTCAGTCCCTGCTGGGCTAGGAGGACCCCTGGGGGGTCCTCTGGGAGGGGGGGAACACTGGGGGCCCGGTCGCCCCCCTCGCCTGCACAGTCAGCGGAGGTACCGCTCCAGAGGGAGCAGCAGACCTGACCGCTCGCCTGCCGTAGAGGGGTGAGACTCCTCTCCTTACGATGCCATGTTGATATTCATATGGCTGTTTTGATCAGTCAGGATTTGCAGGTTCTAAATGTAGTCTTTTTTTTAGTTTTCAATGTTTTGCTGATCTCATTCCTGACTGATGTGTGTGCCTTCTCTCTCTGTAGGATAGTACAACAGTTTCTGGCTGGTCTATTTGCCAACTCTGGAGTTCCTGGCCAACCTCCCCTCTCTTGGTAAGAACCTTCTTACTGCCATGTAAGCAGTGGTTATACATTATGTAAGTCCACAGTTTGACTTACACACTTTCTCTTGTGGATTCCTTATAAATAGTGAGGTGGATCAACATGAATATTTGAATGTTCCCTGACTTGTTATGGGTGTGCCTCCGCCAGCACCCCTGGGACCCTGTCATTTAAACCTAAATCATAACACATATTGTTGCTGTTCATCATGTGTGAAATAGGATATTTCCTGAATGTTTCATCTTTAACTGTAATTGACCTCCTCTCTCTGTGTGTTAGGACGGGGATGCTACACTCTAACCCAGGGGACTATGCTTGGGGACAGGGGGGACTGGACGCAGTCATCACACAGGTACGCACGCACAAACCCCATTCACATGATTTGGTATGTATGGCCACTAAGCAACTATTACTTCATACTATGTAGAATGCTATATGGATGTTGGTAGACCCAGAATGCTAATGAAGGTTTAGCCGTTCTCTTGTTATTTTCTCTCTATCTTTTCCAGGGTGTTTCTGATGGTTTTACTCTTTTGTTGTATCATGCTAGGTTAGCACACAGCTTACAGCACAAAGGTGGATTGTTAAGCTGTTCTTATAGTTCCTGCAGCAACCATTGTGATGTATGTTCTCTGTCTACCTGTGTGTAGTTGTTAGGTCAGTTTGAGAACACGGGCCCTCCTCCTGCAGAGAAAGAGAAGATCTCCTCCATTCCTACAGTCAACGTGTCTCAGGATCAAGCAGGTCAGTCCTTTACCTCCTTGCCAGTCTCTCCATAGTGCCATGGCCTATACACTACCAATCAAAAGTTTGGACACGCTTATTTATTCAAGGGTTTTTCTATATTTTTACTATTTTCTACATTGTAGAAAAATAGTGAAAACATCAAAACTATGAAATAACACTTTTTTGGTTGTAACCAAAAAGGTGTTAAACAAATCAAAATATATTTTAAGTTTTAGATTCTTCGAAGTAGCCACCCTTTGCCTTGATGACAGCTTTGCACACTCTTGGCATTCTCTCAACCAGCTTTACCTGGAATGCTTTTCCAACAATCTTGAGGAGTTCCCACATATGCTAAGCACTTGTTGGCTGATTTTACTTCACTCTGCGGTCCCAACTCATCCCAAACCATCTCAATTGGGTTGAGGTCGGGTGATTGTGTTCCCGAGTGGCGCAACGGTCTAAGGCACTGCATCTCAGTGCAAGAGGCTTACATGTTAGATACAGCTTTACAGTCCCTGGTTCGAATCCAGGCTGAATCACATCCCGGCCGTGATTGGGATTCCCATAGGGCGGTACACAATTGGCCTTGCGTCGCCATCATTGTAAAATAAGAATTTGTTCTTAACTGACTTGCCTAGTTAAATAAAATAAAAATAATTGTGGAGGCCATCTGATGCAGCCCTCCATCACCCCGTCTTGGTCAAATAGCCCTTACACAGCCTGAAGGTGTGTTGGGTCATTGTCCTGTTGAAAAACAAACTTAGCCCAAACCAGATGGGATGGCATATCGCTGTAGAATGCCATGCTGGTTAAGTGTGCCTTAAATAAATGACCGACAGTTTCACCAGGAAAGCACCATCATACCTCCTCCTCCATGCTTCACGACGGGAACCACACATGCTGAGATGATCCGTTCACCTACTCTGCGTCTCACAAAGACACGGCGGTTGGAACCAAAAATCTAATGTCCATTGCTCGTGCTTCTTGGCCCAAGCAAGTCTCTTCTTCTTACTGGTGTCCTTTAGAAGTGGTTTCTTTTGCAGCAATGTGACCATGAAGGCCTGATTCACACAGTCTCCTCTGAACAGTTGATGTTGACATGTGTCTGTTACTTGAACTCTGAAGCATTTATTTGGGCTGCAGTTAACTCTAATGAATTTATCCTCTGCAGCAGAGGTAACTCTGGGTCTTCCCTTCCTATCAAATGACATTTTATTGGTCACATACACATGGTTAGCAGATGTTATTATGAGTGTAGCGAAATGCTTGTGCTTCTAGTTCTGACAGTGCAGCAATATTAACAAGTAATCTAACAATTCCCCAACAACTACCTAATACACTCAAATCTAAGTAAAGGAATGGAATAAGAATATATACATATAAATATATGGATAAGCAACGACAGAGCGGCATAGGCAAGATGCAATAGATGGTATAAAATACAATATATACATATGAGATGAGTGAGGCAAGATATGTAAACATTATTAAAGTGGCATTATGGCGGTCCTCATCAGAGCCAGTTTCATCACAGCACTTGATGGTTTTTGCGACTGCACTTGAAGAAACTTTCAAAGTTCTTAAAATGTTCCGGATTGACTGAACTTCATGTCTTAAAGTAATGATGGACTGTCGTTTCTCTTTGCTTATTTGAGCTGTTCTTGCCATAATATGGACTTGGTCTTTTACTAAATAGGGATATCTTCTGTATACCCCCCTACCTTGTCACAACACAACTGATTGGCTCAAAGCATTAAGAAGGAAATAAATTCCACAAATTAACTTTTAACAAGGCACACCTGTTAATTGAAATGCATTCCAGGTGACTACCTAATGAAGCTGGTTGAGAGAATGCCAAGAGTGTGCAAAGCTGTCAAGACAAAGGGTGGATACTTTGAAGAATCTCATATAAAATATATTTAGATTTGTTTAACACTTTTTTTGGTTACTACATGATTCCATATGTTATTTAATAGTTTTGATGTCTTCACTTTTATTCTACAATGTAGACAATTATAAAGATAAAGAAAAACCCTTGAATGAGGTGTGTCCAAACTTTTGACTGGTACTGTAAATAAGCTAGTATAGCTGTGCTGCTGACTCATTGGGGTAATGAGGACTCCTCTCTCTCTCTCTCTCTCTCTCTCTCTCTCTCTCTCTCTCTCTCTCTCTCTCTCCCTCTCTCTCCTCTCTCTCTCTCTCTCTCTCTCCTCTTCTTCTCTCTTCTCCTTCTTCTTCTTCTTCTCTCTCTCTCTCTCTCTCTCTCTCTCTCTCTCTCCTCTCTCTCTCTCTCTCTCTCTCTCTCTCTCTCTCTCTCTCTCTCTTCCTTCTCTCTCCCTCTTCTCTCTCTCTTCCTCTCCTCTCCTGCTGTCTCTCTCTCTCTCTCTCTCTCTCTCTCTGCTGTCTCTCTCTGCTGTCTCATTCTGTCCCCCCTGGCCCAGGGCCCACATAGCTGTTGTCTCTCTCTCCCTCTCTGTCTGTCTTTCTGTCCCCCCTGGCCCAGGGCCCACATAGCTGTTGTCTCACTCTCCCTTTCTTTCTGTCCCAGGGCCCACATAGCTGTTGTCTCACTGTCTGTCTTTCTGTCTCCCCTGGCTCAGGGCCCACATAGCTGTTGTCTCTCTGTCTCCCCTGGCTCAGGGCCCACATAGCTGTTGTCTCTCTGTCTCCCCTGGCTCAGGGCCCACATAGCTGTTGTCTCTCTCTCTCCCTCTGTCTCCCCTGGCTCAGGGCCCATATAGCTGTTGTCTCTCTCTCTCCCTCTGTCTCCCCTGGCTCAGGGCCCACATAGCTGTTGTCTCTCTGTCTCCCCTGGCTCAGGGCCCACATAGCTGTTGTCTCTCTGTCTCCCCTGGCTCAGGGCCCACATAGCTGTTGTCTATGTCTCCCCTGGCTCAGGGCCCACATAGCTGTTGTCTCTGTCTCCCCTGGCTCAGGGCCCACATAGCTGTTGTCTCTGTCTCCCCTGGCTCAGGGCCCACATAGCTGTTGTCTCTGTCTCCCCTGGCTCAGGGCCCACATAGCTGTTGTCTCTCTGTCTCCCCTGGCTCAGGGCCCATATAGCTGTTGTCTCTCTCTCTCCCTCTGTCTCCCCTGGCTCAGGGCCCACATAGCTGTTGTCTCTCTGTCTCCCCTGGCTCAGGGCCCACATAGCTTCTGTCTCCCCTGGCTCAGGGCCCACATAGCTTCTGTCTCCCCTGGCTCAGGGCCCACATAGCTGTTGTCTATGTCTCCCCTGGCTCAGGGCCCACATAGCTTCTGTCTCCCCTGGCTCAGGGCCCACATAGCTGTTGTCTCTCTGTCTCCCCTGGCCCAGGGCCCACATAGCTGTTCTCTGTCTCCCCTGGCTCAGGGCCCACATAGCTTCTGTCTCCCCTGGCTCAGGGCCCACATAGCTTCTGTCTCCCCTGGCTCAGGGCCCACATAGCTGTTGTCTTACTGTCTCTTGTCATTAAGAGTGCTACTTATTCCTCTGAAATCATCTCAACCAGCCACTCAGTAATTTGGCATCAGATGTTAGGCTTCAGTTATTTTAATGTCTGGTAGGCCGTCATTGTAAATAAGAATTTGTTGTTAACTGACTTGCCTGGTTAAATAAAGGTTCAACACAAACATCTAATGTAACCCCTGCTTCATCATCCCTTCAGTCTTCCCATCTCTCCCCCGTTCTCTGTATACTGTAATATGGAGTATTTTACCTGCATGTAAGATAGTTCTGTATGATCATTTATAACAGGAATGTAATACTAGATAATAAAAAAGGTGTGTGTGTGTCTCCAGACTGCAGTATGGAGTGTCCGGTGTGCAAGGAGGACTTTGCAGTGGGAGAGCCCGTCAGACAGCTACCCTGCAACCACTTCTTCCACTCAGACTGTATAGTACCCTGGCTGGAAATGGTGAGGAGGAGGGTGGGGTAATATTTGGTAGGAGGAATGTTTTGAAGACTTTTGTAACTGATTTTCTCCTCTCTCTCTTTCTGCAGCACGATACGTGTCCTGTGTGTAGGAAGGGGTTGAATGGAGAAGACAGCAACACCCAGAACCCCCCAGAATCTCCCTCTCTAAACACGGACCCCCGCACACAGGAGAGATGGTCCTTCTGAAATACACCTCCCCCTCATCGCCTTATCGCACCTCTCCTCTGACCTCCTTTTAATCTCTCCATCTCATCCGTCCTTCATTCCACTTTTTTGACCCTCATCCCCCTCTTCTCTACGAACTACTGCCCACGGGAGATAAGGACTTTCTGAAGGATATACCTCCTCCATCTGCCTCATTCCTCCGTGTCATCCCTTCATCTCTGCCTCATTCCTCCGTGTCATCCCTTCATCTCTGCCTCATTCCTCCGTGTCATCCCTTCATCTCTGCCTCATTCCTCCGTGTCATCTCTGCCTCATTCCTCCGTGTCATCCCTTCATCTCACTCCTCCTTTCTGAATCATCTCTTCATCTACAGTCATAGGATGGTCATCTCAGTATGGCTGTTCCTGTCTCAATGCCCCTGGAACCATGTTCACACACACAGAGTACACACATCATGATTCGGTAGACCCCCACACACACACACGTCATGATCCATTAGCTGTCCTCTGCCTCATCATGACCAAGCACTTGCCTTTACCTCGCTTCAAACATCAACCCCATCTCGTTTTTTCTACTCTTTTCTCCATATTCCTCTTTTTCCATCCTTCTGAAAAGCACTGCTGTAAAACAATGTCTCTCCCTACCTCTCTACTCCTGGGATGCTTCTCAATAGTCTAGAGTGGCTTCCTCTCCTCATCTGCACTGAACATGGATGCACACCAGGAATTTGGTTTTGCCTTTCTAGCTCTGTCACATCAGTGCAGAAAGGAGACGAGGGGACATCATTTTGACTATTGAGACGGGCCCCTCCACAATCTACTGTCATTCTGGTGTATATATTACAAACAGATTGCATCGCTCTGTCATTTTACTCCTCTGTTGATGACTTTTGTCTTTTGTTTCACATTTCTATCACTATTTTTTTAATGTAAATACTTTTAGTCCAACAACTTCTGGTTTGAGAAGAGAACAACAAAGCATATTGAGAATGGAGACAAATGTGAATCCCTGGGTATTAGTCTGTGTATATTATTATATGATAACATGTATGATGTATTAATAATTCCAAAAAATATTAAAAACCAGTAACATTGATTTTTTTAATCGGGTCTGTCTGTCCATTAAAAGTCCCGATACTTGTGTGAAGATGTAATAGAGACAAATCATTTATTCAAATTCAAAAGGCAAATGGTTTTAAATGGCATTAATACATTCTGTACATTATTAATTTACATTATCTCTTTTATAAACCATTTTCACACCGTTATTAACCAGATTTCAGTTTAGAAACGATTGTTAGCAGAGCGGTGTAATGGTCAGACCTTCTCAAGCAGCAGCAGTGTCTGATCATAGTAGTGTACCTGGCCCTGGTTTGATCACATGCTATATTCACACATTCCAGAGCTTTTCCCAGCGTGATGAAGATCAGTGCAGGTAGTCACAGCATACATAGGAACACACAACATATTTGGCTGTATTGGCTAAACCACACACACATTTCAAGCTCTGATCAAAGAAATGGCAGAGCCCACGATGCTGCAGGGTTATCAGGTATGCTGTGAACAGTCAGGCTGTTGTGAGGCAGCACATTGGGCTTTGGGTGGTGGTGGGAGTTGAGTGTGGTGGTGGAAATGTAGCAGACCTGGTAGTGAGGGATAATGGTGCTGACAGATGACAAATGTTTGGTCGTTTTTTGGAAGGGTAGCACAGGGGTAATGCCGACTGTGACAATGCTTTGGCCCAGGCAGTAAAGGTGTGTGATGTGTGTGTTCCATTCCAGTGCGGTCAGAGTGTGTGTTTGTCTGTATATGTGTGTGTTCCATTCCAGTGTGATCAGCGTGTGTTCCAAGCGAGTGTGAGCAGGGAGTGGGCTGGAGAACTGGAGGAGATGAAACCCACAGCAGGATCATACACCTCAAACTGGACCTCTGACGACGACCTGCAACACACACACAGTCTCACATCAAGGTAACACACATGCAAACACACACATATCAAGTGTTAACACACACACTTTCACCCACCTGTTGAGGATGGTAAGCACCACTGACCCGTCTGGCCTGACGAAGGCAGAGCTTTCCAGTTTTGTTTCCTGACTGAAGGACACACCCACTCTCTGAGACCCCTCCCACAGGAACTTACTGTGTAGCAGAGTTAATTTACTTGTGTTATATGTACTTCAACACATACAGATCAGTGATCACCAAGTAAGTTAGGAAAGAAGGGTTAATTTTATAAAGTATTGGTACAGGGTGTCAGACCTGCCCAGGTGGGACAGTACAGTACCTGAAGTGGGCCATGCTATAGAAGGTGGGACAGTACCTGAAGTGGGCCATGCTATAGAAGGTAGTACAGTACCTGAAGTGGGCCATGCTATAGAAGGTGGGACAGTACAGTACCTGAAGTGGGCCATGCTATAGAAGGTAGTACAGTACCTGAAGTGGGCCATGCTATAGAAGGTGGGACAGTACAGTACCTGAAGTGGGCCATGCTATAGAAGGTGGGACAGTACCTGAAGTGGGCCATGCTATAGAAGGTGGGACAGTACAGTACCTGAAGTGGGCCATGCTATAGAAGGTGGGACAGTACCTGAAGTGGGCCATGCTATAGAAGGTGGGACAGTACCTGAAGTGGGCCATGCTATAGAAGGTGGGACAGTACAGTACCTGAAGTGGGCCATGCTATAGAAGGTGGGACAGTACAGTACCTGAAGTGGGCCATGCTATAGGTGGGACAGTACAGTACCTGAAGTGGGCCATGCTATAGAAGGTGGGACAGTACAGTACCTGAAGTGGGCCATGCTATAGGTGGGACAGTACAGTACCTGAAGTGGGCCATGCTATAGAAGGTGGGACAGTACAGTACCTGAAGTGGGCCATGCTATAGAAGGTGGGACAGTACAGTACCTGAAGTGAGCCATGCTATAGAAGGTGGGACAGTACAGTACCTGAAGTGGGCCATGCTATAGAAGGTGGGACAGTACAGTACCGGAAGTGAGCCATGCTATAGAAGGTGGGACAGTACAGTACCTGAAGTGGGCCATGCAATAGAAGGTGGGACAGTACCTGAAGTGGGCCATGCTATAGAAGGTGGGCTGTTTGTAGAAGATGTCTCGGCTGTGGTCCACGATGATGGGGCTGTCCACGAAGTTCTTCACCCAGTTGGGCCCTCCTCCTTGGTCCAGAGCCAGGTTCCAGTCTGTCCAGCCCACCACATAGTGGTTCAGGTCCTACAGCAGACAAGAGAGGAGAGGAAGAGAGGGAGAGTAGAGAGAGGAAGAAAGTGACTCATTCACTGTCTAGTTTGTGTTGTTGTGTTACCTGGCATTGCATCAGCATAAACAATCCTGTGATTCTCAGGAGAGGGACTGTTCCGATGCTACATGAATGGAGAGGGAACAGGTAAGAGAGTCCTGTTTCAGTCCTGCAGAGTATTCAGAGAGAGAAAGGAGGGGTGAAAAACAAGAGGGAGGAAGAGCGGGAGGCATGGATAAACTGAGAGCACCATTCTAGCTTGTTCCGTAGGGCAACATAACAGAGCAGCTGTTTGAGCCGTAGAGTACAGTATGAATGTGTTTAACTCGCGCTGAAGGACATGGCACAGAACTGACTTCATGAGGGACGAACAAAGAACAAGGAGACAAAAACAGACAGAGCTCACAGACACACCTTCAATTCATCAGTTGGCCCCTGTAAAATCAGCACATAAGCTACTAACTAGATCATACACAGGAATCTGACAAAACATTGAGGTCACACTCAACTTATTTTTGTCTGATGTCATGCTGACCTGTTCAATTACCTGCTACAGTAACACCTTCACATGTACACCTGTACGATGTCATTCTCACCCGTTAGCCATACGACTAAGAAAGAGTACGTATTGACGATCCTCATTCTAGGTCATACGGCTATCTTACCTGTATGATGCTGTGTGCGTACTGCTCAGCTCTCTCCCAGCTACCCAGCCGTACTCCTCTGTCTGTGGGGCTCCAGCCAGCGCAGGCCTCCGTTCCAAACAGGTAGTATTCTGGGTACAGGTGGTGGGTAGTGCCCAGGGAGAGCTCTGCCGGCACCAGAGTGTCCAGGTACCAGTGGACTCCAACACCATGGATATACCTGCCAGCACGCACATCACTGAGGACCTGGGAGGAGGAGGAGCATACTTCAATATTGTCCAAATGTACACTTTCAACATTTCACTATTTCTTTATGGACTTCTCCCCTTTTCCCATGCATCCTTCTTTTGTTGACTCTCTCTACTCTCTGTCCTTGACCCTACCTTACCCCATCCCTTCATCTCTCATTCCTTTCCTCCCTCTCTCAAAGCCTACCCCTGTTCTTTTCTTCTTTCAGAGTCCCTCTCTCTCACCACTTTAGCCCAGTGTGGCAGTAGCAGTCTGTTGTCGTCCAGGATGAGGAGGTGTGTGTGGGGGTGTGTGGAGGTGTGCAGGGCGGGGCCTAGGTCCAGGCCCACCCAATCCCTCTGCTCCTCTGCTGTGAAGCCCAGAGCCTGGAAACTGGAGCAGAGAAAACAGATTACTGTTATAATATATGCCATTTAGCAGACGCTTTTATCCAAAGCGTGCATAGATTTGATGTATTTTGGGGAATCGCACCCACTACCCTGGCGTTACAAGCTCCATACACTACCAACTGAGCTAAAAGAACCTGTAACATGTACTTCCTCTATAACTAACTTCATTACCAGAATGCAATTACTAACTAAATAACACTTTTTCCTGTTGTCAATTATGTACCTGCCTTAGATACACATGTAATATAAAGTGAGATGTGACCTGTAGTTGGTCATCTGTCCAGCAGAGGGCTCGTTGCCTGTGGTCACGGCCCAGAATGATAGGTTGTATTTGGCATACTCCTCCAGGAACCTGAGGGAGTAGAATGAATACTCAGAGAGAGGGGGAAAAGTCCAACTCCTCTGTAAGGCTCCATGTGCCCAGGTCTTTGTGTGTATACTGTATGATAACTGACATAGTATTTAGCCCAGGTCTTTGTGTATACTGTATGATAACTGACATAGTATTTAGTCCAGGTTTAGGTGTGTACAGTATGCTACCTGACATAGTATTTAGCCCAGGTCTTGTGCTCCTTGCCCCCAGGCTGGCCCTTCAAAGAGCCCTTGCCAGTGAGAGCACCGTTGGTCTTCAACCATGCGGGGGCGCTCCAGGCACTGGCCAGCAGAGACAGGGGGCGGGGCGACAGGGCCTGGGCTCGCTGCAGCAGGGGGATCTGGGATTGGACCAACAACAGGAAGTGGTGTTGTGAGTACATACATCCCTATTCATCCATGACTGCATGGCCATGCACGACTCCAACTCCATCATCAAGTTTGTTGACGACAGTGGTAGGCCTGTTACCGTCTGACATTCGAAGACATTACAGGTGCATCAAAGCCAAGACAGAGAGACAAAAAAACTGCTTCAATTACCAGGCCATCAGACTGTTGAACAGCCATCACTAGCTGTCTACAAGGTGATGCACACTCACTGACACCGCATACTGTCCCATGTTATAGAGACATTGAACCACTAGTCACTTCCTGTTTCTCACTGTATCCCCGACATAGATTAAATATTCTGCAGCATCGAAGGTCCCCAAGAACACAGTGGCCTCCATCATTCTTAAATGAAAGACGTTTGGAACCACCAAGACTCTTCCTAGAGCTGGCCGCCCGGCCAAACTCCACTTCACAATAACAGCACTTACAGTTGACCGGAACAGCTCTAGCAGGGCAGAAATGTGACAAGCTGACTTGTTGGAAAGGTGGCATCCTATGATGGTGCCACGTTAAAAGTTACTGACCTCTTCAGTATGGGCCATTCTACTGCCAATGTTTGTCTATGGAAATTTCATGGCTGTGTGCTCGATTTTATACACCTGTCAGCAATGGGTGTGGCTGAAATAGCCAAATCCACTAATTTGAAGTGGTGTCCACATACTTCTGGCCGTGTAGTGTACCACTGCTGTAAATACCATTCTTAGTTTAGCTTGTGGAAATCCCCTCGGTGTACAGTACATACTGTATGGATTACATACATGTAGTTAGTTAGTTTAGCTTGTGGAAATCCCCTCGGTGTACAGTACATACTGTATGGATTTCATTTTGATACTGCTACAGTGCTATTTAGGTTGTTCATTGGATTCAGATGTTCTTGATTCCTTGCCTTTTTTATTTTCATTGTTTGACATCTGACTGCAGTGTTTGGAGCTAGTAACATAAGCATTTCGCTGGACCGCTATAACACCTGCTAAACTGTTTACGCGACCAATAAACTTTAATTTGATACGTTTACGATCTAACAAGTCAAAGGAGAGAAAGAGCTGAAAAAAGAGAGCGAGAAACAGAGAGACTATCTAAGCCACCTTCATGTTAGTGTCCTCTGGTGCTAAGGTAAAGTTGTCCAGGTTGTAGTCTCCAGGTGAGTCGGCATAGGTGTACAGATGGGTTGAGAAGTCACAGCTGGCAATGGGCACCCGCACCACACTGTACCCAATACCTGGGACACAAAGCACAGCAGTATACACACTTAACTCAGCCTTTATCTGACCAGGTTTGTCCCATTGACATAAAATGTCTTACTCAAGTGAAATAGACAGGACTATTCTAGTAATTATGATTATAGCTATGGCCCTTACTGACACCCTGACCTCTCACCCTGAGCAGAGAAGTACTGTCGTAGTAGCTGGTCCTGTGTTCTGGGGGACAGAGACAGGATGTTAATGGCAGCTGAGTCTGTCATGGCTCCTCCAAACCCTCTGATCCTCTGGTACTTCTGGTAGGGAACCACAGTCAGCCTGAGAACTGGGAGAGATGGAGAGAGGGGGGTGGTCAGTACAGGTCCTGAAGGGTAACAGTGTGTGCAGGCTTTTGTCTTTTTTGTTTCCCACCCTTGGGCTAGTGGGGGTTGTTGTTTTCAGCCCAGGCTATTTTCACCTGCTCTAGTGCTGTTCTTCTGTCCCTGTCCCTGTCCTCTCTGCAGCCTGCTGCCAGCCTTACTGCTGGTGAAGGACAGGAACTGACCCAAGACAGGTAGTGTGTCCGACCCAATACTGTCACAGTGGGTGGAGTTACACTCACACACCACCGAGCCATGGCCAAAGTTACGGGCCACACACTCATCACTGCCTGGGGAGGAAACACACACACAGGGTTATAGAGGGTCGTTCATAAGGGAAATGAGGAGACGCTGTGTTTTGAGGATAAATAACAAGAAGGGAAGCTATGGGTCTTGGGTCATCAGCGTCAATAAATGACATGACTAACAGTGGTAAACATGCTGATTTAAACAATGCAGTTCAGAAACATGTGTCATAAAGCTTTATCTATGTGTTAAGTAGTTATAAACATGGTCATGGCTAGTTCTACATTTAATTCGACTAGTTAGTTAGTTCCCATGTGAAAGTGGCCATACATAACATACTGTACCTCTGGATCGTGTTGCTACTCCAATGAACAAAGCGAGAGGGATGAGTGCTGTTGACAATGGCATTCTATTGGTAGAGAGAACAGAGAATAACAACAGCATGCTGACAGGTGCTGTAGCCTACTAGCCCCTGATCATGACTCTGTTCCATTACATTATACATACGGAGTAACGTTAGGCTCCTTTAGTCCATTAGCTAGTGTCATTTTAATCCGCAACTGTCACCAGTGCGCGCATCAGAGGTTCGTTCTTACCTAGTTTTTATCAGGATATTTGACATGTCATAAAGTGCACGTCAAGTATTGAGTCGCATGTTCAACTGATCGATTGTCTCTGCTATATCCGGATTGTCCAAAATTGTATGGACCTCGATAGTCATATGACAAGCGCACTGTGGTACGTCACTTCGATGTAAATTGTAGTTTACCGCTAGAGGTCGCCAGTGACAAATACAAGGTTGGGAACATTGCCCACCATAGTAGTGTAACCAATGTGTAACGAGCCTGCATAGCCACTGAAACTAACGTAGCCAGTTAACTAGCATAAACGGTTCGGGACGATCATTTTACATGAAATAATCAAGTTGTGGTTTATTTGGATGAATATAGTGCGCACCAACCCGGACCCAACGCACACAAGCGCTACTCAAACTGACTGGCCCAGCTCGCCCAGTGTTGCCAACTCCTCAGTAAGGAAAGTAGCTATTGGCTGTCCTAAAAGTCGCTAAAAGTTGCTAAATGACGTCATCACCTGTTTTGCATAATTGGCCATGTGCATGTAATTGTGATGGACACTGTAGGAGAGAGGAAAACGTCGTGGGAGAGACAAAAAGTGAGTAAAAAACACCCTAAATATGTTTAGAACTACAAATGAACTTTCTTCTGTCGATTCTTGGGGTTTTTTATGTCACAATTCCAAGCCTCCTCCTTTATCTGGGCTTGGGACTGGCAAAAGTGACCCAAAAGAGACACTCTGGCGGAGTTACTAATTTATTTTTTATTTTTTTAGTTTAGTTTTCTTAATTTGGTTTGGTTTTTAACCTTATGGTCCACTTAGGAGCCTACAACAAGTCACAGTAAAACATGAACATTTTTAACCATAAAATGTTTTACTTTTTTTTTTATATACAATCTACATTAACAATCTAAATGGACCAAAAAGAGACAATAGAAAAAACTGTCAATGGCAATGTGAGAAAATGATGGTAAGTAGTCTGGCCCTAATTCAGGTTAATTGTTTTTCTTTCAGACCCACAGGCTGTGCTGGCTCACAGAAAGAGTGGGTCATTGTCATTTTGGTCAAGGCTCTCTATGGCAGGTTCAGCAACTGAGGGAGCTGACTTAAATGAGTAAGCAGCTGATGTGCCAAAAAGCTGCAAAACATTATCAGGCAGCTGGTGCTCATAGCAAGCCTCACCAGACAGCTTCAGTCCATATCGAATGTACAGGATGGAGTTAAGGGTCTGCAAGGACATACGATTTCTAAGTTTGCTGTTTACCACACTCATCTGGCTGAATACTCTCTCGACTTCAGCATTCGAGTGTGGCAAGGACAACACAGACACAGCAGCCATGGCAAGTTCTTGAAACGGGTTGATATCAGCTGCATCCCTGAACTTCCACATCTCACTCCAGAAGCACAGTGTGTTTTTTGTCTCATTCCATTTACTAAGATGGATGGCACGCCATCGCTGGACAATCTTGTCTATCTCTGCAGGGGAGCAGCCAAGGAGATTGGCTATTTTTTCTATTTCTCCAGGGCTCTTATTGTGCTTTGTACTTGAAAACAATGCTTTGATGTTGTCCAGCAGTCTCACCCTCAACTCATTAGTGAGGGAGATGGTGAAGGCTACACACCACTTTCAGACATTGTTTTCATCCTCAGGCGCAAGGTGGAGCTCAGCTGCCTTTGATTCAAAAAGGGAACCAAGGAAGGTACGGTTTGGGACTGATGTATCCATCTATTGGCCCTTTGAGTACATTAACATTTGCCAGTGGATTCAGCACCCTGCTGCTCACAGACTTGATCAGGCTAACCAAGCTGTCAAGTAGCTTAAGAGGATCTACTTGCTCTCCCTCAAAGGGCCTTGATGGCCAACTGTACCTCACCCAGCACTGACTTCAAAAAAGTCAGATACAATATGTTTTGAGGATCACTGTACATGGAGTATACAACCTCAGCCATGTAGCAGTGTTCATTGGACTTGGTGACTGCGAAATGCAGCCTAAGCTCCTCCTACTGGTCCAAAATGCGTGAAACCGCGGGTTCAATGGAGAGCCATCGTGTAGCACACACCTTGAATATCTGTAAAGGTTCCTCCCCACAGTTGATGGTCTCATATATGGCCTTGTAGGCCTCCCTGCGCTTTGGAGACACTGAAAACCAGTTATAAGTCTCTCGTACCAAGTACTCCACACTACGGGGGATGGTGTCGTTGGAAGCATGACTTACAGCAAGCTGCAGAGAGTGGCACACAGCGAATAAGAACCAGATATTTGAGGCCATACTCCTCCTTCAGCACTTTATGGACCCCATTGTTAATCCCCGTCATAACAGAGGCATTGTCAGTCCCTATCCCCAGGTGTTTATATTTTTTAAGACAACACTTCTCGAGGAAAGTGTAAGAAATTGTATTAGATACTGGTAACTTGTTTTAACCACTTCTCAACATAAGCTATTCTTGGCACAACATGCACCCATCCCCACTACTTTGTCAGACCCACACACACATCCCCTCCCCCATGAATAGGGCCTGTGAAAACAAACGCACATGCAGGATGCCTTTGGATGTGACTAGGACAAAGAACTGTGTGAAAAGCCAATGGAATGTCGACATCAGGCCGAACAGGACTACCCACGACCCAGATCGACCAATCGGAAGGCCAGACGACAAGATCAACCTACTTTGCTTGTTGCCTATATAATCTGTATGTACTGTTTAGAGGGCCCTCTTCCGACGATTCAATACGAGTCAGACAGAAGGAGCCGTGATGCACGATTTACTAAGATATTTTTACATATCAATAAAAGGCCTTATTATATAATAATCCACCTCGTCCTATGTCTCTACTTGATCTCCTGTCTCCAATAAACGTTTTACTAACAAAAGCCACAACAGCACGGGCTATAGATTTGGCATCTCCTCCCTCCAACTCAACAAACCCCAGAAATGTTGATACATTTTACATTTACATCCCGCCCTGAATGTAAGCCAGGGCGAAATCAGCTTCCTGCATGCAGTCTGGACGCAGAGGGGTGAACATCTCCTGCTCTGACTGCAGCTGGGAGGGACTGCTGCGCGAGGACTGGGCCGCGTGTGAGTGCTTTGGGACGGGGGTGGGGCCCACGGCAGCACCCGCTGCTTGTTGAGAAGAGTAAGAACGATACGTACTTTCACGTCAGAGTCTCCAAAAGTCTCCAATAACACCAGAAAAAGTTGCTAGATTTGTTGCTAGTCGATTTTATGAAAATGTGTCGCTAGAGGGGTCTGAATAGTCGCTAAATATAGCAACAAAGTCGCTAAGTTGGCAACACTGGCCGCAGACAGCATCATCATATACAGCAACTCATTTGCATAACACTGTGTGATAGGCTGAGAGATATTCAAACGTATACACACATTAGCTTACGTTACCCATGTAAATATAATCCATGGATTCTATTTCTATGTCATTACCTTCTTAGACTGAAACACATAATTTAACTGACTAAACTTAAAACAATATATATGTAATCCACTGAGACATTGTACAGTGACCACACAGATAGAACAATAACCTAGTGTGGGTTAGTTATGAAAATCTTTGTCAATGCTTTCTGAATGTATATGGTTACCAGTGTTAAAACCCAAACCCTCTAGCCAAGCGGGGTTCCTAACCGTTAATATATAGTTCAGTGCTCCTAACAGTTCTTTGGGGTCCACCCCCTGACCTGCTGCAATTGACTCAGGTGCTTGACACTTTCTCTTGTAGGTGCACAGGGCATCTCAGTGTTTACGTCCATTTGTGTTGTATATGTCTCTGTGTCTTTGACTAGCTTTCAGTCCTGACAGTTTCCAGTTCCCTTTCAGTTGACACATCAACATCCCTTGGAGCCCACAGTTTACCATTTTCCTCCACACACAACACACACAAACTCTCTCCATTCCCTTTTCTCTGTGTGACCTTAGTCAGTGAGGAAGGCATTTTATTCTGAAGGGTAACCTAGGCAACACTGGTTTCTTTTTCTCAGATCACCCAGTTTCCACCCCGTTTCCTGTTGTGCTCTGATACAACCCCAAAGTAAGGTTTTAGTATAAGTAAGGTTATAGTGTACGATGGAATAATAAGGCCCATTCCACTGTACTCCAGTACTTCATACAGCACATCTGACCGTTGTTTTTGCAATTTAAAAGTAAGCTGACAACCTCTTCTGGTATTCACTAAGCCACACATATTCATTATTCTCATACCTGGGGGTGTCATCTTTAGAGCAAACACTGTGGCCCTCCAGGATCTCTCTCTCTCTCTCTAATCATGTCGACTATCTCCTAGCAATTCCTTTTCAAACTTTGCATAATGAAGAAATACAGAGATAAAACTCTTGGTGCTCATCAGCCACTCAACATTTCAAAAGGACATGGCAAAAAAATAGAAGATTCATCCAGAGTTGTTTGGATGGAAGCAGTGGCTAGCAGCTGTACTGAGGTAGCTAACGTTAGCTAGTTAGGACGTATCTTTGTTGATGTCAGATCGATGCTGAATTTGATTCTGAACGTAAAATACACTTTACTCTTTAAAAGTAAATGCTAAAGTCCTCTTAGTGTACTAAGAGCTAAATATAGGGGAAGTAACTAGCCTATAAACTGATCATAACCCAAATGTTAGAACGTTTGTGTGGCTCAAAACTCATTTCTGGCATTGGTGCATTCAATTTTTGGTGTAGTGGTTTTGACGCATATTCGTTTTGTGTATGTGACAATAATACATATCTTATTTTTGCCCTACCAATATTTACATGTTACAATCACCACTGTCAAGACATAACACCACATTCTTCACATGTAATGCCTCCCCACACTTGTTTGAATGGCTTGAAATTCGTCTCAGTTTGCATTTCAACACGGCGCTCTGCTCTACCCTCTTTTTTTCAATGTCTTTAACTGGGAGACCACTGGGTCTCTATCCTGTGCTTCCAAAAGGAAAGCTGCATTTGTTTGAACTAACTGGCTTGTTTGAGCTCTGACTGCAGGCTCAATAGCGACACCCTGAGGCTTGTTGACGATGGCTCTCAGATTGACAGTAAACTCCTGTGGGTCGGCTGTGTCTACAGGTCACAGGTCTACAGGTCGGCTGTGTCTACAGGTCACAGGTCTACAGGTCACAGGTCTACAGGTCGGCTGTGTCTACAGGTCACAGGTCTACAGGTCACAGGTCTACAGGTCGGCTGTGTCTACAGGTCACAGGTCTACAGGTCGGCTGTGTCTACAGGTCACAGGTCTACAGGTCGGCTGTGTCTACAGGTCACAGGTCTACAGGTCGGCTGTGTCTACAGGTCACAGGTCTACAGGTCGGCTGTGTCTACAGGTCACAGGTCTACAGGTCGGCTGTGTCTACAGGTCACAGGTCTACAGGTCGGCTGTGTCTACAGGTCTACAGGTCGGCTGTGTCTACAGGTCACAGGTCTACAGGTCGGCTGTGTCTACAGGTCACAGGTCTACAGGTCGGCTGTGTCTACAGGTCATTACCTTAGTCCCTTCCCTTAACCCTAATAGCCCAGATCTAAAGACTCCAAAGAGCTGGAGTTTAGACTGGGACTGGACATCAACATCAACAACAACATTAATCAGGATTTAATCATGGCCCCAGGCAGCTCCTGGTGCAGGAAGGCTTGGAGCGTAGAGACACCGTCTGAGACAGAGTGGCGATGACCACCCCTCCACACGGAGGAGCGACAGAGAGAGACCCATATACTGTAGGGGTGTTGGTGTAAATGACAATCAAATATTTATTTTTGACCTTTATTTTAACAGGGAGTCCCATTGAGACCAAGGTCTCTTTTGCAAGGGAGCCCTGCATCTCACAATTACACAACAAATGACACATAGGAAATACACCAGAAAATAAATATACAAAGAGAACACAATAAAATACAACACACTCATGAAATCAATCACATTCCTCAGCAAAGAGGTCCTCAATAAACACTGAAATGCCCAAAAGGCACCAATACATCTATTTGTAGGGAACTCTGACGACTGTTCCATACTGTACATGGGGTGGAAAGAAACAGAAGGAATTTCCAGAGTTAACCATCCCTATGATCGGGTAAAGTAACTACTTCTATGGGTAAGTAATGAAGTCAGGTAATGTGGGGTATAGTAACTACTTCTATGGGTAAGTAATGATGTCAGGTAATGTGGGGTAAAGTAACTACTTCTATGGGTAAGTAATGATGTCAGGTAATGTGGGGTATAGTAACTACTTCTATGGGTAAGTAATGATGTCAGGTAATGTGGGGTAAAGTAACTACTTCTATGGGTAAGTAATGAAGTCAGGTAATGTGGGGTATAGTAACTACTTCTATGGGTAAATAATGATGTCAGGTAATGTGGGGTATAGTAACTACTTCTATGGGTAAGTAACAATGTCAGGTAATGTGGGGTATAGTAACTACTTCTATGGGTAAGTAATGATGTCAGGTAATGTGGGGTATAGTAACTACTTCTATGGGTAAGTAATGATGTCAGGTAATGTGGGGTAAAGTAACTACTTCTATGGGTAAGTAATGAAGTCAGGTAATGTGGGGTATAGTAACTACTTCTATGGGTAAATAATGATGTCAGGTAATGTGGGGTATAGTAACTACTTCTATGGGTAAGTAACAATGTCAGGTAATGTGGGGTATAGTAACTACTTCTATGGGTAAGTAATGATGTCAGGTAATGTGGGGTATAGTAACTACTTCTATGGGTAAGTAATGATGTCAGGTAATGTGGGGTATAGTAACTACTTCTATGGGTAAGTAATGATGTCAGGTAATGTGGGGTATAGTAACTACTTCTATGGGTAAGTAATGATGTCAGGTAATGTGGGGTATAGTAACTACTTCTATGGGTAAGTAACGATGTCAGGTAATGTGGGGTATAGTAACTACTTCTATGGGTAAGTAACGATGTCAGGTAATGTGGGGTATAGTAACTACTTCTATGGGTAAGTAACGATGTCAGGTAATGTGGGGTATAGTAACTACTTCTATGGGTAAGTAACGATGTCAGGTAATGTGGGGTATAGTAACTACTTCTATGGGTAAGTGATGATGTCAGGTAATGTGGGGTATAGTAACTACTTCTATGGGTAAGTAATGATGTCAGGTAATGTGGGGTATAGTAACTACTTATATGGGTAAGTAATGATGTCAGGTAATGTGGGGTATAGTAACTACTTCTATGGGTAAGTAAAATGGTCTGTTTCGTGTGGCAATGTGGGAGTTGCAAAAGGAAATGCAGTGTTTCACACCCCTCTGTCCCGCAGCCTGCTACACAAAAAGCTACATAGGCATGGTTCATAGGGTTGGTTCCTGCAGGTGACTGGCTGTTATCGCGCTGGCTCAGTTTCCCAAGAAACTTCCCAAGAAACTGAGCAATGTCTCCTATCTTAACTTCCAGAACATATTCTGGGCATTCTGCCAATTGGTCACAGTCACCTGCACTAACCAAGATCGAGTGAGAGAAGATGCATACTGTGTACAATTCCAGGCTCTCTCTTCAGACTTTAACATTTTCCCTTACACGTGGTATGGGGTTCTTAGAAGAGAAGTGCACTGAACCAATCACGTTGCAAGACTGGAGCCCAGACTAATAAAGGGCACGTTAACACTGGACTCACCATGTCCACCAGCTCCCCTAGTGGCCGACCCTCCTCAGTGCTCTCCCTCTTAGTCCACACGTACCGCTGCCTCAACTTGATCTAAAACAACAACACAAGGAGAGATACACTAGTCACACATACAGCACACCTCAAGTTTACATACATATCTTACTTCTTATGTTAGGATTAGGGGAGGGAAAGCTGATCCAAGATCTGTTCCTGCAGGCAACATGTACCTGGCGCCCACTATCTAGCTGAGGAGGAGGAGCTACCTTGGAGAGATAGTTTTCATTGGTGGATCTGTAGGTGTGTAGCCAGTTGGAGGCATGAATTGGCTGGTCAAAGCGGGAAGCGTGGTAGGAGGAGGGCAGCAGTTCCTTACAGTTCTTCACCCACAGGTGGGCTATAGAGAGGAGATTATTATCACAATCATTATTATCATCATTATTTTGTGTGTCTGTGTGTATGCCATGTTGGGGTGTGTGTGTGTTACTCACCATCTGGTATGTGTAGTACTAGCCATCCCTGTGTGGAGCAGTAGTGGACAGTATGACAGAGAGACATGGTCTTCCCACTGCCCTTCACCCCATCTACACAACCAGTCAAGGTCAACACCAACATAATTCAACACAACACAGGTAGACAACACTGGTCATAGAGAGGTACGGGGATGACTGTGTGTAAATTAAATGTGTAAAGGTACATTGAGGTGTGATCAGGTGTATTAGGTAGGGTAGGATACAGAGTAGGTAGCGCAGGGTGGGCTTGCTGTAGTCGGCTCTCTTCAGGTGAGATATCAGCTCCAGAGCTGGCTGCCTCACCATCACACAGCCCTCGTTAAACGTCTTCACCTGGACACGGTAACAGACAGTCAGTGTGTGTGTTACAGTACGACTAACACATTTTAGACATGGACAGGTTAAGGTGTGTATACTGTATGATCCAAAACATATTATTTAGCCCAGGTTTAGGTGTGATTACTGCATGTTACCTGACATAGTATTTAGCCCAGGTCTTGTGCTCCTTGCTCCCAGGTTAACCAATATTTAACCAGGTTAGTCTTGTTTTAAGGGAAGACCTGGACTCGAGAGACCTGGACACAAGGCCCGAGAGAGACCTGGACACAAGGCCCGAGAGAGACCTGGACACAAGGCCCGAGAGAGACCTGGGCACATCCCCCCCCCCCCCCCTGCTGCAGCGAGCCCAGGCCCTGTCGCCCTGCCCCCTGTCTCTGCTGGCCAATTCCTGGAGTGCACCTGCATGGTTGCGGACCCAAAGTGCTCTCACTGGGAAGGTGTCTCTGAAGGATTAAATAAAATAAATTGTATGGTGTGAACCCAGTGGAAAATGTAATACTACTCCTGCATGCCATCCGATTTTATGGGTGAATCTCATTCAAATGTTTTATTGGTCAACAACATAAAGTGACATCGTATTGATCAGAGTGATGAGTCCTGTTCATTTGATTGACGGTTGTATGGAGTGGTTCTGGCTTTATTAAGTGTTTAACCGTTATCTCTCTGAAAAGAGTAAATTCAAAATGTCTCCACTGGTGACAATGGATTGAGCGATGAACGCTTAGCTTCAACACAAATCCCTCAACCAGTTTCTTGGCCAATATTTCTGCTTCCTGATTAGGTATGGTGTATGCCTCTTACACTCTCAGAAAAAAAGAGTGCTATGTAGAACCATTTGTCCCTGTTGGAGAACCCTCTGAAAAAAAGTTCCAGATAGAACTATTTTCGGATCACATCAAACCCGTTTTGATTCCACATAGAACATCTGGTTCCAAATATAACCCTTGAAAGGTTGCTATTTGTAGACAAAAAGGGGTTTATCTTACCTAAAAGGGTTCTATCTGGAACCTTTTTTCAGAGGGTTCTCCTACAGGGATAAAGGGTTTTACATAGCACTCTTTTTTCTGAGAGTGCACCACCTAGTACAGTAACTATACTGTTTGTGTTGCCTCATCCAGTCTCTGTAAAAGACCCATTAAGTCTACAGCTATCCATTGGGTCTCTATCATGTGCTTTCAAAAGGAAAGCTGCATTTATGGGGGTTTGACTGGCTTGATTGAGCTCTGACTACAGGCTCAATAGTGCCACCCTGAGGCTTGTTGACTAAGGCTCTCAGATTGACAGTAAACTCCTGTGAGTCGGCTGTGTCTACACCAGGGATCATCAACTAGATCCAGCCACAGGCTGATTTTTTTCTTGAGCGGATGGTCACGGGGCCATAATTACCATTCATTTGTAGACTGAAAATATACCTCAAGAAGCACACACAGTATAATGTTTGACTAAAACACAATAATTTGAAACCTTTCTTACATTTGTATATGATCACGTTTCTCTCCATTATGTGTGGGAATACCTGGGAACAGATTTCTTCAATTATAAATCACTTGGAGCTGATTGGGTAACCATGGTCTACACTCTCTGTCTGTGTGTGTCAGTGTGCCATGTGCATTACTGTGCAGTCTCCCTGGCCTGTGGACGATATCATAGTCAAACTGATTCAGATTCTCTATCCATCTAACTAACTGTCCTTCAGGTTGGCTAAACTTATTCATCCACCTCAGTGAGCTGTGATCAGTTTTCAGCAGAAATGTCCTCCCCAGCAGGAAGTGTCTGAAATGTTGAAGAAACACTACCACAGAAAGAAGCTCCTTCTTGGTAGTTGAGTACTTCCTCTCCTGTTTATACAGAACCCGAATGCTACTACTTTCTACCATCCCGGAGGGTTGCTGATTCCATCGCCTGCCATTGTGCCCCTGAGCAAGGCATGTAACCCCTTATAAATCGCTCCAGGGGCGTTGCACTGCGACTGACCCTTGCTTCCAGTCCCTCGGGGAGTGTGTGTGTCTCGGGGTTGGGTTGTGAACAATAAAGTATACTGAACAAAAATATAAATGCCAACATGCAACAATTTCAAAGATTTTCCTGAGTACCAGTTCATATAAGGAAATCAGTCAATAAAAATACTTTCATTAGGCTCTAATCTATGGATTTCACATGACTGGGCAGGGGTGGCGCAGCCCTGGGTGGGCCTGGGAGGGCATAGGCCCACCCCATTGGGTGCCATTTTATTTATTTATTTATTTAATTTAACCTTTATTTAACTAGGCACGTCAGTTAAGAACAAATTCTTATTTACAATGACGGCCTACCAAAAGGCAAAAGGCAAAAGGCCTCCTGCGGGGACAGGGGGCTGGGATAAAAAATAAAAATAAATAAAATAAAAATATAAGACAAAACACACATCACGACAAGAGAGACACCACAACACTACATAAAGAGAGACCTAAGATAACAACATAGCATGGCAGCAACACATGACAACAGCATGGTAGCAACACAACATGGTAGCAGAACAAAACATGGTACAAACATTACTTGGCACAGACAACAGCACAAAGGGCAAGATGGTAGAGACAACAATACATGCCTGCCCACTGGGGAGCCAGGCCCAGACAATAAGATAGATTTTTCCCCACAAAAGGGCTTTATTACAAACAGAAATACTCCTCAGTTTCATCAGCTGTCTGGGTGGCTGGTCTCAGACGATCCCACAAGTGAAGAAGCCAGATGTAGAGGTCCTGGGCTGGTGTGGTTACACATGGTCTGCTGTTGGTAGGCCAGTTGGACGTACTGCCAAATTCTCTAAAACAACGTTGAAGGCAGCTTATGGTAGAGAAATTAACATTCAATTCTCTGGTAACAGCTCTGGTGGACATTCCTGCAGTCAACATGGCAATTGCAAGATCCCTCAAAACTTTTTATATATTTGGCATTGTGTTGTTTGACAAAACTGCACATTTTAGAGTGGCCTTTTATTGTCCAAAGCACAACGTGCACCTGTGTAATGATCACCCTGTTTAATCAGCTTCTTGATATCACACACCTGTCAGGTGGATGGATTATCTTGGCAAAGGAAAATGCCAAAATGTTCACTAACAGGGGCGTAAACAAATTTCTGCACAAAACTTTTGAGAAATGTGTTTTTTCTCCATATGGAAAATCTCTGTGATCTTTTATTTCAGCTCATGAAACATGGGACCAACACTTTACATGTTGTATTTAAATGATCTCCTCTTCAGGCACTCTGTTAAACCTACCTGTCTCTATAGCCAGAGGGAGGGTTCCGGATCTGAGTGGTGCACAAACTGATATTTGGCTTTTTGTTAGGTCCAGGTGGACATATGGTTCAGGGGTGTAGTTTATCTTTGATAAGTTTAGGTTTAACTGCACATTTTGCCTTGTGGATCAAAAAAACCTGTCCCTGATTTGGGTAATTTGGACCTGAATATATACTGCAAATCAGTTTCACAAAAAATAGACAATTCTCTAGCCCACGGATAGTTATGAGTAAGGTCCCAGTCGTACAATTTTTTGTGATTCTGTATTCAGGCATCTGGATAATCTCAGTTGCATTTAATTAATTCCTCACATCCTCTCTCCTCTCCTCCTTCTCAAAACCCATTAAATGAGATGTTTAGAGGTCTCTCCCCTCTGACCATCTCATCCAATGGGTTTTGAGAAGGAGGCGAGGAGAGAGGATGTAATGCAGGGAATCAAGGCAATGCAATTGAGATTATCCAGATGTGTCCCAGGTTGCTTTGATGTCGTCACTACTATTCTACAATGTAGAAAATAGTAAAAATACAGAAAAACACTTGAATGAGTTGGTGTGTCCAAACTTTTGACTGGTATTGTAAGTATTCAGACCCTTTACTCAGTACTTTGTTGAAGCACCTTTGGCAGCGATTACAGCCTCAAGTCTTCTTGGCTATGACGCTACAAGCTTGGCACATCTGTATTTAGGGAGTTTCTCCCATTCTTCTCTGCAAATCCTTTCAAGCTCTGTCAGGTTGGATGTGGAGCGTCGCTGCACAGCTATTTTCAGGTCTCTCCAGAGATGTTAGATTGGGTTCAATGCCGGGCTCTGGCTGGGCCACTCAAGGACATTCAGAGAATTGTACCAAAGCCACTCCAGCGTTGTCTTGGCTGTGTGCTTAGGGTCGTAGTACTGTTGGAAGGTGAACCTTCACTGCAATCTGAGGTCCTGAGTGCTCTGGAGAAGGTTTTCATCAATGATCTCTCTGTACTTTGCTCCATTCATCTTTCCCTTGAACCTGACTGGTCTCCTAGTCCCTACCACTGAAAAACATCCCCACATGATGCTGCCACCACCATGCTTCACCGTAGGGACGGTGCCAGATTTCCTCCAGATTTGACGCTTGGCATTCAGGCCAAATTATGTACTTGGAGGATGACATGCTTTGACAACAGGTAAACAATGCCAGTATGAGGTATAAGCTAATGGCAGCACCAACACGTTACAGATGTAACACAATCAGTATCAGGTATAAGCTAATGGCAGCACCAACACGTTACAGATGTAACACAATCAGTATCAGGTATAAGCTAATGGCAGCACCAACACGTTACAGATGTAACACAATCAGTATCAGGTATAAGCTAATGGCAGCACCAACACGTTACAGATGTAACACAATCAGTATCAGGTATAAGCTAATGGCAGCACCAACACGTTACAGATGTAACACAATCAGTCTCAGTCACAAAGTATTACTCCCATCGTCAGCATAAACAATCATGACAATACAAAGGCCAAATTTACATTGCAGATGTAGCACAACACTTCTAGATTTAAACACACTGATAACTTGGTTGGCAGCCGAACTTGCTTCTTCATATGCCTACAACAATAACCACTCTGACCTAGAATAGAAGCGGCCAGAGTCCAAGTGTGAATTCGGTCATGCTGATTGGTGGAAACCAGGAGGCTGTGATGGACAGCTGAGAAGTGGAGAAATCACCCCTATTGGACTGTAGGGAAAGTCACGTGCACATGCATGGCCTTTTTTACTGTAGCTATACTTGTCAGTTAGATAGGCTCTCTGCAAGGTTTTAGGAATCCCTCAACATTACCCTGATGTCCAAAAGATTTCCGATCAAAATTTAGTGATATAAAACTTTTAAGTTCCATATATTTGAAAATGTCTACATTGATCTGTCCAAAATAGCTTTTTAGTTCTGTCATGGAAATAATTGTACTTTTCTGGGTCTTCCCACAAGGTCTGAGTGGCTCTTGGAGGTGCCACTGTGATAGTTAGCCTAAGACTACCACAACAATTACATTGTCTATGCTAAGGGTGTTTAATTTGTAAAAGAATGAAAGACAATAGTTGGGCTATAAGAAATACATTTTAGCCAATGGGGCAAGGCAAAGCAGAGATACTTTTCAATTCACACATACAACAATATAGCCTATTATTAAAGTACAGTGTGTATACAATATCATAAACTATAGTTTTTTACATGTTGTTCCAAATTACATTTGATATATTCATACGATTTAAGGGGACACTTTTGTCATTATGACAAGGTAAAGGTGCTTTCTACTCAAATGGCACAACAGAATCATTTAGATTGACCAAAGCGCAGCAAATCAAATCAAGCTTTATTGGTCACATACATGTGTTTAGCAGATGATATTGTGCATCTAGTTCTGACAGTGTAGCAATATCTAACAAGTAATATCTAACAATTTCACAACATATACCCAGTACACACAAATCTTAGTAAAGGAATGGAATTAAGAATAGATAAATATATGGACGAGCAATGACAGAGCGGCATAGACAGTAGAATACAGTATATACGAGATGAGTAATGCAAGATACAGTTGAAGTCGGAAATTTACATATACCTTAGCCAAATACATTAAAACTCAGTTTTTCACAATTACTGACATTTAATCCTAGTAAAAATTCCCTGTCTTAGGTCAGTTAGGACCACCACTTTATTTTAAGAATGTAAAATGTCAGAATAATAGTAGAGAGAATGATTTATTTCAGCTTTTATTTCTTTCATCACATTCCCAGTGGGTCAGAAGATTGCATACACTCAATTAGTATTTGGTAGCATTGCCTTTCAATTGTTTCACTTGGGTCAAACGTTTCGGATAGCCTTCCACAAGCTTCCCACAATAAGTTGGGTGAATTTTGGCCCATTCCTCCTGACAGAGCTGGTGTAACCGAGTCAGGTTTGTAGGCCTCCTTGCTTGCACACGCTTTTTCAGTTCTGCCCACAAATTTTCCATAGGATTGAGGTCAGGGCTTTGTGATGGCCACTCCAATACCTTGACATTGTTGTCCTTAAGCCATTTTGCCACAACTTTGGAAGTTTGCTTGGGGTCATTGTCCATTTGGAAGACCCATTTGCGACCAAGCTTTAACTTCCTGACTGATGTCTTGAGATGTTGCTTCAATATATCCACATAATTTCCCCCCTCATGATGCCATCTATTTTGTGAAGTGCACCAGTCCCTCCTGCAGCAAAGCACCCCCACAACATGATGCTGCCACCCCTGTGCTTCATGGTTGGGATGGTGTTCTTTGGCTTGCAAGCCTCCCCCTTTTTCCTCCAAACATAAAGATGGTCATTATGGCCAAACAGTTCTATTTTTGTTTCATCAGACCAGAGGACATTTCTCCAAAAAGTACAATCTTTGTCTTCATGTGCAGTTACAAACCGTAGTCTGGCTTTTTTATGGCAGTTTTGGAGCAGTGGCTTCTTCCTTGTTGAGCGACCTTTCAGGTTATGTCGATATAGGACTCGTTTTACTGTGGATATAGATACTTTGTACCGGTTTCCTCCAGCATCTTCACAAGGTCCTTTGCTGTTGTTCTGGGATTGATTTGCACTTTTCGGACCAAAGTACGTTCATCTCTAGGAGACAGAATGCGTCGCCTTCCTGAGCGGTATGACGGCTGCGTGTTCTCATGGTGTTTTACTTGCGTACTATTGTTTGTACAGATGAACGTGGTACCTTCAGGCATTTGGAAATTGCTCCCAAGAATGAACCAGGCTTGTGGATGTCTACAATTCTTTTTCTGAGGTCTTGGCTGATTTCTTTTGATTTTCCCATGATGTCAAGCAAAGAGGCACTGAGTTTGAAGGTAGGCCTTGAAATACATCCACAGGTACACCTCAAATGGACTCAAATTATGTCAATTAGCCTATCAGAAACTTCTAAAGCCATGACATCATTTTCTGGAATTTTCCAAGCTGTTTAAAGGCACAGTCAACTTAGTGTATGTAAACTTCTGACCCACTGGAATTGTGATACAGATAAGTGAAATCATCTGTCTGTAAACAATTGTTGGAAAATTACTTGTGTCATGCACAAAGTAGATGTCCTAATCGACTTGCCAAAACTATAGTTTGTTAACAAGAAATTTGTGGAGTGGTTGAAAAACAAGTTTTAATGACTTAGGTTAGGTTGGCCTAAGTGTATGTAAACTTCCGACTTCAACTGTATGTAAACATTATTAAAGTGACATTATTAAAGTGACTAGTGTTCCATTTATTAAAGTGGCCAATGATTTCACACTTTGAGATATCAGCTGATGTAAGAAGGGCTATATAAATACATTTGATTTGATATCTGTGTATATAGGCAGCAGCCTCTGTGCTAGTGATGGCTGTTTAGCAGTCTGATGGCCTTGAGATAGAAGCTGTTTTCAGCCTCTCGGTCCCAGCTTTGATGCACCTGTACTGACTTCGCCTTCTGGGTGATAGCGGGGTGAACAGGCAGTGGCTCAGGTGGTTGTTGTCCTTGATGATCTTTTTGGCCTTCCTGCCACCACACTCCCAGAGCCCTCACCTCCTCCCTGTAGGCTGTCTCATCGTTGTTGGCAATCAAGCCTACTACTGTTGTGTCGTCTGCAAACTTGATGATTGAGTTGGAGGCGTGCTTGGACATGCAATCATGGGTGAACAGGGAGTACAGGAGGGGGCTGAGCATGCACCCTTGTGGGGCCCCAGTGTTGAGGATCAGCGAAGTGGAGGTGTTGTTTCCTACCTTCACTACCTGGGGGTGGCCCGTCAGGAGGTCCAGGACCCAATTGCACAGGGCGGGGTTCAGACCCAGGGCCTCGAGCTTAATGATGAGCTTGGAGGGTACTATGGTGTTAAAGGCTGAGCTTTAGTCAATGAACAGCATTCTTACATAAGTATTTCTCTTGTCCAGATGGGATAGGGCAGTGTGCAGTGTGATGGCGATTGCATCGTCTGTGGACCTAATGGGGAGGTAAGCAAATTGAAGTGGGTCTAGGGTGACAGGTAAGGTGGAGGTGATATGATCCTTGACTAGTCTCTCAAAGCACTTCATGATAACAGAAGTGAGTGCTACGGGGCAATAGTCAGTTCAGTTACCTTTGCTTTTTTGGGTACAGGAACAGTGGGGGACATCTTGAAGCATGTGGGGACAGCAGACTGGGATAGGGAGAGATTGAATATGTCTGTTAACACACAAGCCAGCTGGTCTGTGCATGATCTGAGGACGCGGCTAGGGATGCCCTCTGGGTTGCCAGACATCCGAGGGTTAACACTTTTAACACTTACTCACGTCGGCCACAGGGAAGGAGAATCCACAGTCCTTGGTAGCGGGCTACGGCGGTGGCACTGTGTTATCCTCAAAGCGTGCAAAGAACACGTTTAGCTTGTCCGGAAGCAAGACGTCATTGTCCGCGACGTGGCTGGTTTTCCTTTTGTAGTACGTGATTGACTGTAGACCCTGCCACACGTCACGTGTCTGAGCCGTTGAATTGCGACTCCACTTTGTCTCTATACTGACGTTTTGCCTGTTTGATTGCCTTGCGGAGGGAATGACTACTCTGTTTGTATTCTGCCATATATTCCCAGTCACCTTGCCATGGTTAAATGCCGTGGTTCACGCTTTCAGTTTTGCGCAAATGCTGCCATCTATCCACGGTTTCTGGTTAGGGTAGGTTTAAATAGTCTCAGTGGGTACCATGTTTCCTATACACTTCCTGATAAACTCAGTCACCGTCTCAGTGTATTTGTCAATATTGTTCTCGGAAGCTAACCGGAACCTATCCCAGTCCGCATGATGAAAACAATCTTGAAGCGTGGATTCCGATTGGTCAGAGCAGCATTGAATAGTCCTTAGCACGGGTTCTTCCTGTTTGAGTTTCAGCTTATTGGAAGGGAGCAAAATGGAGTCGCGGTCAGATTTGCCAAAAGGAGGGCGTGGGAGTGAGCATATGACAACCATCTTGTGTAAATCAGGGATGTCTCCTTTCATATCTGGAAAAGGACTAAATAGTAGAAGTAGAAACTGATGCTGCTGCTTATTGCTCATCTTCACAGTGGGAATCCAGTCGACATGGGTGTCTTGATAGAGGTCAGCTGGTCAACCTACAGTACATAAACAAATGAAAAGCACTCCTGATGTTAGAATATCACTTCTTCAGGTCACCTATACCATCAGTGCTCTTGACTGTTTGGTTGTGTTTAATTCAGGCGTTTTAGTGTCATATGAAGATGAAATCTATTGTTGGGCTGGAACAACCAACAGTTAACACAGCAGGTTATCCTATCCAAATCAAATCAAATCAAATCAAATTTTATTAGTCACATACACATGGTTAGCAGATGTTAATGCGAGTGTAGCGAAATGCTTGTGCTTCTAGTTCCGACAATGCAGTAATAACCAACAGTAATCTAACCTAACAATTCCACAACTACTACCTTACACACACACACAAGTGTAAAGGGATAAAGAATATGTACATAAAGATATATGAATGAGTGGTGGTACAGAACGGCATGGCAGATGCAGTAGATGGTATAGAGTACGGTATATACATATGAGATGAGTACTGTAGGGTATGTAAACATAAAGTGGCATAGTTTAAAGTGGCTAGTGGTACATGTATTACATAAAGATGGCAAGATGCAGTAGATGATATAGAGTACAGTATATACATATGAGATGGGTAATGTAGGGTATGTAAACATTGTATTAAGTGGCATTGTTTAAAGTGGCTAGTGGTACATTTTTACATAATTTCCATCAATTCCCATTTTTAAAGTGGCTGGAGTTGAGTCAGTATGTTGGCAGCGGCCGCTAAATGTTAGTGGTGGCTGTTTAACAGTCTGATGGCCTTGAGATAGAAGCTGTTTTTCAGTCTCTCGGTCCCTGCTTTGATGCACCTGTACTGACCTCGCCTTCTGGATGATAGCGGGGTGAACAGGCAGTGGCTTGGGTGGTTGTTGTCCTTGATGATCTTTATGGCCTTCCTGTGACATCGGGTGGTGTAGGTGTCCTGGAGGGCAGGTAGTTTGCCCCTGGTGATGCGTTCTGCAGACCTCACTACCCTCTGGAGAGCCTTACGGTTGTGGGCGGAGCAGTTGCCGTACCAGGCGGTGATACAGCCCGACAGGATGCTCTCGATTGTGCATCTGTAGAAGTTTGTGAGTGCTTTTGGTGACAAGCCGAATTTCTTCAGCCTCCTGAGGTTGAAGAGGCGCTGCTGCGCCTTCTTCACAACGCTGTCTGTGTGGGTGGACCAATTCAGTTTGTCCGTGATGTGTACACCGAGGAACTTAAAACTTTCCACCTTCTCCACTACTGACCCGTCGATGTGGATAGGGGGGTGCTCCCTCTGCTGTTTCCTGAAGTCCACAATCATCTCCTTTGTTTTGTTGACGTTGAGTGTGAGGTTATTTTCCTGACACCACACTCCGAGGGCCCTCACCTCCTCCCTGTAGGCCGTCTCGTCGTTGTTGGTAATCAAGCCTACCACTGTAGTGTCATCCGCAAACTTGATGATTCAGTTGGAGGCGTGCATGGCCACGCAGTCGTGGGTGAACAGAGTACAGGAGAGGGCTCAGAACGCACCCTTGTGGGGCCCCAGTGTTGAGGATCAGCGGGGTGGAGATGTTGTTACCTACCCTCACCACCTGGGGGCGGCCCGTCAGGAAGTCCAGGACCCAGTTGCACAGGGCGGGGTCGAGACCCAGGGTCTCGAGCTTGATGACGAGTTTGGAGGGTACTATGGTGTTAAATGCTGAGCTGTAATCGATGAACAGCATTCTCACATGGGTATATCCCATTGAGGCCTTGGTTCTATACTGTAATGTTCATACATTTTCATCCTCTTATGAATAAAGTTCAACAAATTATCATTGGGCCAATAATGTCCTCCTCCAGGCTAGATGGACCTCATATTGTACAATTTGTGTATTCCCTTTTCGTAGGCCTAGATTACATGGTTGCATTCAAGACAAGGACGTTTGTATTGATCTGTTGTCTGTGTCAGCAGAGTAGGCCTAAGCAAATCTGTGAATGGTCATATTAAAAAAGATTCTGCTAAAGTCTCCAGTCATGTAAAGTGTAGTAGAATTGCATGAAGTGTTTATCAAAGGCCACATTTTTCCCGTGCAAAAGAAAGACATGTCTCTGATATAGCCTATAGGCCTATGCGCTCATTAACAGCCTTAATGACTATCCAATCTACTCCTCACATTAGGAATAGTCGGCTTACATTAGTCTGCAAATACGATGATAGATACATTCAATGCTTTATTATAAAGGCACATTTTCACGGTGAAAAAATAGTTTCCCCAAAATCTGAAACTGACGTGCTGCCTATCTAAGAGATACATGCTAATAGCTAGACTACAAGCACTGCACAGACAATGGCCGTAGTGAAGAATCAACTAGTTTTAGGCACTTTTATCATGCAGCTTGGGGTAGCCACTTAGCTGTTGTTGGAAGAATTCATGTGGTGGTCTTCCAACATGCCCGCCAGGAGGAGACGTATGTCAACTGCAAGCCACTATAACCCACTATAATAACTCCATACCTAGAAACCAACCAAAAATAGGTCCCTATAACTAACCCTATGAAAACCCTACTACTACCATTACCATTACTACTGCTGTCGTTACCACTTCTACTTTTTCACAACCATAAATACTTCAAGACTAGCAAGCACACACATTTAACTTTTCTACTTCAACTAGGACTAGTACTTAAATAGGGCAATCTGCAGTTGCTACATCCATTTTTCGACTTATAAATTAATGACATGATGATGTTCCCATTGATTCTTGAAGAATATAACTTGTAAATGCGTCAATCATCAGAACACAAAATATAAGCTTGTTTTTACTCCAATATTTGTCAACAAAGTAAAAGTAAACAAACACTATAAACTATCATTTTTATATCCTGGATGGTCAGTCCTTGCATCCATAGCTCTGTCTATGAACTTAAGAGTGGTTACATTTTCCCAAACCCATCCCTCAGCTTTTTACCAAAACAGGGGCGGGGAAGAATCTTGGTTATTGTTTCAACTGTGGATTGATGGGGAGATTGTTGGGGAATAACACATACATTCTTCAGAAACACTGTTCTTGTCATGGTTCCACCTGTCACCAGAGGGCAGAGACCGTCCTAGAGAGAGTAATGACACTCAGGTGTGTTCTATCACCAATTATGATTTCCCTTTTAAGAGAGGTGTGTTTTCTGTTTCCATTTGCAGAAGCTTGATTCGTTTGCCGTGTGCGTTTGTCTCCTGAGTGAGTGGTCTAGCCCTAGTGTTGTTTTCCCAGTGTTACTGTGACGTTACTGTTTCTCAGTAAAGTATTTTAGTTTATCCTAAACCACTGACTCCTCGTCTGGTCTCTTCTCTGCGCCTGGGTCCAGCCCCATGTCACAGTTCTATTAATAGTTTACTAAAGTTTATTGCAACATACTGGCAGCCTATTCGTCTTCTGTTATTCCATGGTAATGATTACTACCTGATGTTATGGAATGATAAAGAAATGTGGGCGAATACTGAGAAACATCCTCCTTTAACTGTCACAGCATGCTAATGAGACTTCCATTGAAGGGTAGTGAGTAACGTGTTTCCAGAGAACCATTGTGAGCGGATGTCATGCCTATTCTTCAACATTGACACATTGAATAACCAATCTGATGCATTGCATCAATTAAATAAAATCAAATGTTATTAGTCACATGTGCCGAATACAACAGGTGTAGACCTTACAGTGAAATGCTTACTTACGAAGCCCTAACCAACAATGCAGTTTTAAAAAATACAGATAAGACTAAGAGATAAAAGTAACTAGTAATTAAAGAGCAGCAGTGAAATAACAATAGCGAGACTATATACAGTGGGGTACCGATACAGAGTCAATGTGCGGGGGCACCGGTTAGTTGAGGTAGTATATACATGTAGGTAGAGTTATTAAAGTGACTATGCATAGATGACAAGAGAGAGTAGCAGTGGTGTAAAGAGGGGAGGGTGGGTCACTGCAAATAGTCTGGGAAGCCATTTGATTAGATGTTCAGTAGTCTGTAACGCTCGTCCTCCTCCTCGTCTGAGGATGAGCAAGGATCGGACCAATATGCAGCGTGGTATGTATTCATAGTATATTTATTTGTGAAAGACGAACACGAAGAACACTTGACAAAATACAAAATAACAAAACGACGTGAACAGACCTGTACTTGAGAACATAAAACAAGAACGCACGAACAGGAAGGAACACACGAACGAACGAACGAAACAGTCCCGTGTGGCACAAACACTGACACAGGAACAATCACCCACCAACAAACAGTGAGAACAACCTACCTTAATATGGTTCTCAATCAGAGGAAACGTAAAACACCTGCCCCTGATTGAGAACCATATCAGGCTAATTGAAAATGAACCCAACATAGAAACACATAACATAGAATGCCCACCCAGCTCACGTCCTGACCAACTAAACAAAGACAAAACAAAGGAAATAAGGTCAGGAACGTGACATAGTCTTATGGCTTGAGGGTAGAAGCTGTTTAGAAGCTTTGTCGTGGAGAATCGTCTCAGAAATATAATACTCTTACAAGAACTTGTGAATTCAATATAGACTTTAATACAAAGTAGCAAAGCTGAGCCCTTCCATGGAAGGACACTATAACAGCGCCGAGCCCCTCCATGGAAAGAGACTAAATTCTCATATTACAGAGTCCTGCCTTTATAGGATTCTGTCTTTGCATAACGTATAGAGTCCCCTCCCTCTATATGAAAATAACTTCCCTTGACTTTTCTCTATGATTATCTTTTCATCTCAGAGCTTGCTTGTTCACGCCCACTAACGCTCATATCTGCTTTTGGTTAGGTTATAACGATGACAGAACCCTTTTCACGTTCTAAAAATAATATATGCATTGCATGTTTATGTTTTACGTGTTAGTTATCAGTTTCTTCCTGTATCCTGCTGACCATAGTATGTCCAGCTGTCATAAATGTACGTATGGTCTTGGTTAATGTACTCTTTCAAAAATAGAGTATAGCCTGGGTGTCATATGGCCTGGGTGCCATCTTCTCTTAATGTGCATGTCCTTGCTACTTCAGCCTGGCAACTAGACCTATTTATATTTAATGCTCAGCTCTCCTTAATGATTTGCTCCAACAGCTTCTTGGACCTAGACTTGGCACTCTGGTACTGCTTACCGTGCGGTAGCAGAGAGAAAAGTCTATGACTAGGGTGGCTGGAGTCTTTGACCATTTTTAGGGCCTTCCTCTGACACCGCCTGGTATAGAGGTCCTGGATGGCAGGAAGCTTGGCCCCAGTGATGTACTGGGCCGTTCACACTACACTTTGTAGTGCCTTGCGTTCGGAGGCCGAGCAGTTGCAATACCAGGCAGTGATGTGTCATGACGTTGCCTGCTTGGGTATTGCAAACCCCATCCCCCTCTCCCTGCCTCTCCCTTTCCTCCTTCAACCCATGCTGTGATCACAGAGAGATGTCGTAAATTCCTGAGAATCTCCTCATGGCCAAACAGTATTAAGAGAGAGGGTAAACTTTCAGGACAAAGGAATTCTCTTCCACCTCACAGAACTTGAGGTACGAACATATTTCATATTCCTGCAAAAGTATAAAAGATCGGTGGAGAGTCCAGCTATTAACATGCCCGTTTGTCCCCATGTGGGAAACTCATGAGAGAGAGACTGTGGGACTACATTACCATACCGCTGTTTATATAATAACCTCAGATATGAGGTTTACATCTGTTTGTTGTATAAAATGAATGAGTGAGTATGATACTGTTTGTATAATTGTGTAATATGATTTTGGACTGTTTAATGAAGAAAAATACAAATCCCTTTTTGATTTGAACTAAACCCGAGGACCCACCCCTGAGCCAGTTGGGTCAGACATCCAAGGACAGCCCCTTCCTGCTATCTGAATAAAAGTAAACTCTGAGAAATTACCATTAGACCATGTTTTCTTCAGAGGAGGAGAACGAAGGTTAAGTACCATTGCTGAATCTTTAACCATACCACGTGGTTAAACTCTTAGACGAATAAGAACAAGTTTTGATATTGACTACTAGTCTGCAGCTAGGAATTCGGTATCATTGAACGCGAAGAAAGACAAACGCCGAAACATCCATTCTATAACGAATGTCACTCTGAACTATCCACAATAACCGAGACAGAAGGATCTCCAACAGAAACTAACTTCACTCCAACAGAAACTAACTTCTCTCCAATGATCAAGACGACACACACCGAGCGTAAATATATATATATTGATTGCAGTTGTTCCCGAATGAGTGAGCGTTCATGTGTAAGGATTAGCATGTCAATTGTTATAATTATGGACTCTGTAGTGAATTCTTAGTCGAACGCCATTTTCCCTTTGTCTAACAAGCCGACATGCCGGTTCAGCCCACTAGGGCATATTTCTCCCATCATTTCATGTAACTATTTTTAAGTTTGTTTGTTTGTTTATGCATTTCTGTGAATGAATTAGTTAGTAATAAATAAATGATTTAAGACAATTGATGTATGGATGACTCATAGTGAAGACTGGGTTTGTGCAGATAATCAACAATTTACGACGTTTGGAATGAGACTAACGTGAGGTAAAAATAAAAATAAATATGAAAACATCTGAAAGGTTATATTGGGAAATTATAACTTTGTAATCTGACTACTTTCCCTGGTGCCCTCGAATTCATAGGTAATTAGTTACGTTATTACTCAAGTGATCGCGTAATCCCTAATTACAGGAATCTTTGATAAAAACTATAAGTCTTCAATTTAATGATAGCAAAGACACGACAGATGCAACCAGTCAGGATGCTCTCGATGGTGCAGCTGTAGAACCTTTGAGGATCTGGGGACCCATGCCAAATCTTTTCAGTCTCCTGAGGGGGAAAATGTTTTGTCGTGCCCTCTTCACAACTGTCTTGGTGTGCTTGGACCATGTTAGTTTGTTGGTGATGTGGACACCAAGGAACTTGAAGCTCTCAACATGCTCCACTGCAGCCTCGTTGATGAGAATGGGGGTGTGCTCGGTTCTCTTTTTCCTGTAGTCCACAATCATCTCCTTTGTCTTGATCACGTTGAGGGAGAGGTTGATGTCCCGGCACCACACGGTCAGGTCTGTGACCTCCTCCCTATAGGCTGTCTCGTCGTTGTCGGTGATCAGGCTTACCACTGTTGTGTCATCTGCAAACTTAATGATGGTGTTGGAGTCATGCCTGGCCATGCAGTCATGAGTGAACAAGGAGTACAGGAGGGGACTGAGCACGCACACCTGAGGGGGACCTGTGTTGAGGATAGCGTGGCGGATGTGTTGTTACCTACCCTTACCACCTGGGGGCGGCCCGATAGGAAGTCCAGGATCCAGTTGCAGAGGGAGGTGTTAATTCCCAGGGTCCTTAGCTTATTGATGAGCTTTGAGGGCACTATGGTGTTGAACGCTGAGCTGTAGTCAATGAATAGCATTCTCACATAGGTGTTCCTTTTGTCCAGGTGGGAAAGGGCAGTGTGGAGTGCAATAGAGATTGCATCATCTGTGGATCTGTTGGGGCGGTATACAAATTGGAGGGGTTCTAGGATTTCTGGGATAATGGTGTTGATGTGAGCCATGACCAGCCTTTCAAAGCACTTCATTGCTACAGACGTGTTGACCTGTTTAAAGGTCTTACATCGGCTGCGGAGAGAGTGATCACACAGTCTTCCAGAACAGCTGGTGCTCTCACTCATGTTTCAGTATTATTTGCCTTGAAGCGTAGAAGTAGTTTAGCTCGTCTGGTAGGCTCGTGTCACTGGGCAGCTCTCGGCTGTGCTTCCCTTTGTAGTCTATAATGGTTTGCAAGCCCTGCCACATCTGACGAGCATCAGAGCCGGTGTAGTACGACTCAATCTTAGTCCTGTATTGATGCTTTGCCTGTTTGATGGTTCGTCTGAGGGCATAGCGGGATTTCTTATAAGCTTCCGGGTTAGAGTCCCGCTCCTTGAAAGCGGCATCTCTAGCCTTTAGCTCAGTGCGGATGTTGCCTGTAATCCATGGCTTCTGGTTTGGGTATGTACGTACGGTCACTGTAAGAACAACGTCATCAATGCACTTATTGATGAAGCCAATGACTGATGTGGTGTACTCCTCAATGCCATCGGAGGAATCCCGGAACATATTCCAGTCTGTGCTAGCAAAACAGTCCTGTAGCTTAGCATCTGCTTCATCTGACCACTTTTTTATTGATCTAGTCACTGGTGCTTCTTGCTATAATTTTTGCTTGTAAGCAGGAATCAGGAGGATAGAATCATGGTCAGATTTGCCAAATGGAGGGTGAGGGAGAGCTTTGTATGCGTCTCTGTGTGTGGAGTAAAGGTGGTCCAGAGTTTTTTTCCTCTGATTGCACATTTAACATGCTGATAGAAATTTGGCAAAACGGATTTAAGTTTCCCTGCAGTAAAGTCTCTGGCTACTAGGAGCACCGCCTCTGGGTGAGTGTTTTCTTGTTTGCTTTAGTGCCAGCCTCTGACTGTGGTGGTATGTAAACAGCTACGAAAAATACAGATGAAAACTCTCTAGGTAGATAGTGTGGTCTACAGCTTATCATGAGATACTCTACCTCAGGCGAACAATAGCTCAAGACTTGCACCAGCTGTTATTTACAAAAATACATAGTCTGCTACCCCTTGTCTTACCAGACGCCGCTGTTCTATCCTGCCGGTGCAGCATATAACCAGTCAGCTGTATGTTGATAGTGTCGTCGTTCAGCCGTGAAGCATAAGCTATTACAGCATAAGATATTACAGTTTTGAATGTCCCGTTGGTAGTTTAATTTTCCACGTAGGTCATCTAATTTATTGTCCAAAGATTGCACGTTTGCTAGCAGAATGGAAGGAAGTGGAGGTTTATTCGATCGCCTACGAATTCTCAGAAGGCAGCCCGCTCTCCGTTCCCTTTTTCTCCTCCTCTTCTTCACGCAAATCAAGGGGATCTGGGCCTGTTCCCAAGAAAGCAGTATATCGTTCGCCTCAGGCTCGTCAGACTCGTTAAAGGAAAAAAAGGATTCTGCCAGTCCATGGTGAGTAATCACAGTCCTGATGTCCAGAAGTTTTTTCGGTCATAAGACACGGTAGCGGCAACATTATGTACAATATAAGTAAAAAAACAAGTTATAAACGAACAAAAAACACAATTGGTTGGGGGCACGTAAAACGTCTGCCTTCTTCTCCAGCTCCATTTTACAACTGTCATACCCAATCATCAGAACACAAAATAAAAGCTTGTTTTTACTCCAATGTTTGTAAACAAAGGGAAAGTAAATAAACACTATAACTTATCATTTTGATATCATGGATGGTCAGTCCTTGCATCCATAGTGCATCCATAGCTCTTTCTATGAATTTAAGAGTGGTTACATTTCTCGAGCCCATCCCAGCTTTTTACCAAAACATGGCCGGGGAAGATGTTGGTTATTGTTTCAACTGCGGATTGGTGCTTTAAGATGGGTAGGGAATAACACATAAATTCTTCAGAAACACTGTTCTGTTAAAAATTCACTAAAGTTTATTGCAACATACTGGCAGCCTACTCGTCTCCTGTTATTCCATGGTAATGATTACTACTGTCACAGTTCCAAAAGTGGTGATTGAAGGAGTCAGGCGCAGAGAGCAGGGTAGTTCAGAAGGAAGTGGATTTAATATTCCAAAAATAACAGCGAGATGGCTACGCCACACACACAAGGGCGCGTCAAGTCACAGTCCAAAACAAACAGGACTAAATCTAATCGGAACAGACACCACAAGAAATAACGAAACACCACAAACAGAAAAACAAGCCCGCACAAAAGTCGGCGGGCCAACTGGGTTTAAATAGCCCACAATAAACCTAAACACAAAACAGGTGCAAGAAATCAGACAAAACTAAATGAAACAGAAAAGGGGATCGGTGGCAGCTAGTAGGCCGGAGACGACGACCGCCGAGCGCCGCCCGAACGGGAAGAGGCACCATCTTCGGCGGGATTCGTGACAACTACCTGATATTATGGAACAACAAAGAAATGTGGGAGATAATTGAGAAACATCCTCCTTTAACTTATCACAGCATTCTAATGAGACTTTCATAGAGGGTTGTTGAGTATAAACTTTCCAGAGAACCATTGTGAGTGGGAGTCATACCTATTCTTCAAACATTGACACATTGAATAAACAATCTGAAGCATTCTATCAATTAACACACGCTCGTTTTAAGCGTCTGTTCCAGAAAGGGTAGGTTTAAGGCCCTTTCTTACCAAGTCCTTTCCTCACTCCTGAGTCCTGAAGTAATGCCTTGGCACGTTGAGGAGAAAGTGACACTTTGAGAATAAGGAAACATTGCAGGAAAAAATGTTTTTACTAAACAATAATCTGATGCATTGCACCATAGTGTATAGCTCACACTTGTTTTCAACACCTGACTAGAGGTGTTGATTGTGCTTCTGGAATATGTCCATCAGTGCCAGGAGCTTCACATCGTGGTAGCGTTCTGCTTCTTCGTCTGTGTCACCACAACCACAGCTTACGATCAGGACATCATCGGCGATGGGTTAAATGCCCTTGAGCCCAGCCAGTAATTCGTGCTGCTTGCGTTGGTATATCTCAGGCGCCACTGAGAAGGTAGTCATGAAGCTGCTTTCTTCGTCCAGCTTGCATTGAAGGAATGCATCTCGGGCATCCACCAAGGTGAAAATCCCCTGTGAGAACCATGGGATTTGGTGGTGGAATGTTTGCTGCCATAGCGATGGAATAGGAGATCTCTTTGCCTTCAGCCATCAAGGTAGGTAGTGATGCTAGCTTGCCAGCTAACGAGTTGATCAGTGTTGTGACTAGCAGTAGGAAACGGTGTGTGTTCGCAAATGGAACGTAACTGCGCCTATACTGTACTTAGCTACAAAAATAACAAACGTGTGGTTTTCGAGCCACTTCTGATACCATGTTTCAGTATGATATGTTGGATAGAGGAATAAAGATAGACACCAATGTCAAGTTCAATAGCCCTGTTAAGCATTGTACAAATCCTTACACACGGAGTCCGGGGAATAGTCCGTCTAGTCGATTACCTATCAACTAGACTCCGTAACAATCATCCCTGGTCATTTCTACTGCCTCTGATCTAGCGGACTCACTAAACCCTAGCTTTGTTTGTAAATTATGTCTTAGTGTTTGAGCGTGCCCCTGGCTATCTGTAAATATTTAAAAAAAACTAGAAAATGGTGCAGTCTGGTTTGCTTAATATAAGGAATTTGAAATTATTCAATTATTCAACTTTTACTTTTGATACTTAAGTATATTTGAGCAATTACATTTACTTTTGATACTTAAGTATATTTAAGACCAAATATATATATATATATATATATATATATACATATATTTGTTTTTACTCAAATAGGATTTTACTGGGTGACTTTTACTTTAGCCATTTTTTATTAAGGTATCTTTCCTTTTACTCAAGTATGACATTTGGGTACTTTTCCACCACTGTCATTGTAACTATCATGTACATTTCAGTCGCACTTGGTCAAATTTAATGTACAGTGGACACCACCCATTTCCTCGTCCTTATTACTCCACCCCCTTCACCTGAGCAGGGATATAAGGCCAGAGCTGCTTCATCACCGCACAACTGCAACCTGCCACTGAACCTGCAATTCACCTCTACAATCTACTGCTCCTAAATACTTGTAAGTTCCTTAAAGAACTTGAGGTAACTCTTACTTTAACATGTGTGTTTTTTCATTTATGTACAGGGGACGGCCACAGTTAAATTAGGTCTTAATGAGATGCATTTCCATTACTTTTGTGTATTATTTAGTTGTTTTTTACATTTGTCATTTAGAACTGAAATGATCAATTCTCATTATAAAAAGGCTAGTTTAAGCACATTTTCTCTCTCTCTCTCTCTCTCTTTCTTTTAATTCCTTTTTTGTCTAAATGTGTTTTGCTCCTTCCTGTTTGTGTGGGTGTTTACTATAGAGGCCGACTTTGCCACTATAATAAACTGCAGCAAATAAACAATATAAATCCTCTCTTTCAGAATCATGAGTATGAACTACATGAGCACCGAGAGGATTCTGCTGAAAGGGGACTACCTCCTCTCCAACAATGGACAATTTAAAGCTATCTTTCAGGTACAATAGTTAGTGAAACACTTACATTTCAATTATATTAACATTAGATATCTGGTCTGCAACTTTTTTTTATCTTAGAAAATTATATTTTGTAGGGATGTAACGATTCACGCCGTGATCAGACCGACAGTATCATTAAATCAATGCTATGTAATAAATTCTGTAGTCAAACTTTAATTATATATTTCAAAAATGTTTAATGGATATGTGTGCAACAAAAGTTCAACATTCACCTTCTGCTACCATTAACGTCAAGCCGTCTACACATACCGTTTGATGCATAAATTCGATAAATCCAACATATGCAACACACAGAATGCACTGCAACTGCCTCTACGCAATGCTGCAAGGCAAACGCAGCGTTCCATTGGAAATTATGTTGCATATGTTGGATTTATCACATGTATGCATCAAACTGTATGTGTAGACGCTTGATATTAATGGTAGCAGAAGGTGAATGTTGAACTTTTGTAGCACACATATCCAGATGACGCTGCGTACTATTTGCGCAACAATGCTATAGGTGTGATAGAGTTGTACTCCTGTTGGTCTGATCAAGACGTGACCGATAGGCCTATGCAGTGGTCCCAATATTTATTAAGATATAACTGCAGCGGTCCGCGGACCCAAAACCGATCCAAATGTAGAATGCATTGGTCAGAAAATCGATTCAAACCTTTACGAATAGCTGCTTCACGGACAATTTCTGCTCATATTACTTTCTTTCTACCTTCCGAAAACTCCTCATCTTATGCAACAGCTGGTGCGTCCACTCCTCAGTGTGGAACTAAGCATGTATCTTAGTTGACAGTCATTGACCTACAAGTCAATTTGCATGCTGAAAAACCCCAGGGAATATCAGTAACCTACTCAAACTGCACAAAGTGCCCAGCTTTGCATGCTGCCCAGCTTCGCGCGCTGCCAACGCAACGTAGGTGGCCTGTTCTTAAACGCCTTGATCACACCGACAGTTTTTTGCGCAAAATGATAAGCAGCATCATTTGGATGTGTGCAACAAAAGTTCAACATACACCTTCTGGTACCATTAACGTCAAGCCGTGTTCGCATACAGTTTGACGCATACACATATACACCACAAATAAAGCACTGCAACTGCCTCTGTAACTCAATGCTGCAAGGCAAAGGCAGCATTCCATTGTAAATTAATGTACTTCTGGTGTACCAAAATGCAATGACACTGTTGGTATGATCCTCATTTGATCTTGCACTTCTGTGCAATAGGGTCTAATTGTAGACCACAATTCGGGGCGTTCCTTGATATCAGGAAACGCCTGTCGGTATCTGCCATTGATCAGACCATCGATATTAGGAAATACCCATTGGTGCCTGTCATTGGTCTGTCCATTGGTGCCTGTCATTGGTCTGTCCATTGGTGCCTGTCATTGGTCTGTCCATTGGTGCCTGTCATTGGTCTGTCCATTGGTACCTGTCATTGGTCTGTCCATTGGTGCCTGTCATTGGTCTGTCCATTGGTACCTGTCATTGGTCTGTCCATTGGTGCCTGTCATTGGTCTGTCCATTGGTGCCTGTCATTGGTCTGTCCATTGGTACCTGTCATTGGTCTGTCCATTGGTACCTGTCATTGGTCTGTCCATTGGTACCTGTCATTGGTGCCTGTCATTGGTCTGTCCATTGGTACCTGTCATTGGTCTGTCCATTGGTGCCTGTCATTGGTCTGTCCATTGGTACCTGTCATTGGTCTGTCCATTGGTACCTGTCATTGGTCTGTCCATTGGTACCTGTCATTGGTGCCTGTCATTGGTCTGTCCATTGGTACCTGTCATTGGTCTGTCCATTGGTGCCTGTCATTGGTCTGTCCATTGGTACCTGTCATTGGTCTGTCCATTGGTACCTGTCATTGGTCTGTCCATTGGTACCTGTCATTGGTCTGTTCCTGCACTGTCCCACGTTGTTTATTGCAAAGAGACTTACAGATTTCCAATGTTTGAAAAGTTAATAATTTTAAAGTAATTTTTTATATATTTTTTTTATTCAACCTTTTTTTGCCATTTGTGCACTGCCCTCTGGTACTCTCAAACATGGCCAGTTGAGATACAGCCTGGATGCTTTAATGCTTTACATAGGATCAGATTCTTCTTCTTTTTTATTACTTTGACTGTCAGTGGATGGATGCATTTTGTACCGCCATGAAACAGCACTAATAAACTTGACATTATTGTATTGCATAGCCTACAACAGACATATTAGACTGTACAAAGTCAATTACACAGTTAACAGTAATAAAGTTTATTGAACAACCATTCAAAGTTAAAAACATTACAACAGTCTAACATTGACAAAACTAAATTAAAATTAGACCGTGTGTGTGAATTTCCGGCAAAGTGAGAGGCTATAACTCTGGTGCCTTCAGCTCTCCTCAGCTGAACCTTCATCTCGAAGCATGATCTTTATTCTCTACTATATATATACACATACACACACTACCGTTCAAAAGTTTGGGGTCACTTAGAAATGTCATTGTTTTTGAAAGATAAGCACATTTCTTGTCCATTAAAATAACATCAAATTGATCAGAAATACAGTGTAGACATTGTTAATGTTGTAAATGACTATTGTAGCTGGAAACAACAGATTTTTTCATGGAATATCTACGTAGGCGTACAAAGGCCCATTATCAGCAACCATCACTCCTGTGTTCCAATGGCACGTTGTGTTAGCTAATCCAGGTTTATCATTTGAAAAGGCTAATTGATCATCAGAAAACCCTTTTTCAATTATGCTATTACAGCTGAAAACTGTTGTTCTGATTCAAGAAGCAATAAAACTGGCCTTCTTTAGACTAGTTGAGTATCTGGAGCATCAGCATTTGTGGGTTCGATTACAGGCTCAAAATGGCCAGAAACAAAGAACTTTCTTCTGAAACTCGTCAGTCTATTATTGTTCTGAGAAATGAAGGCTATTCCACGTGAGAAATTGCCAAGAAACTAAAGATCTCAAAACTGAAGATCTCGAGGCGTCTGTTTTTTCTCTAAGTAAGAAAAGCTATTCAAGAATTGACTACATTTCTTTCTCTCCAAAAATGCATTCAACAATTTACTGGATAAAACAAATTGTGATGGCGTGATATTGATCATTCTGATTAATTACACCAACAGAAAAATACACTTAGAAACAGTAGTTGGAGAATCATCAGCGGGCATCTTCTGGATCCGAAATGTATTAAATACCTAATTAAAACCTTTACCATTACAAATGTAGACATAGAGGACTTAGAAAAGCCAACCGCTGATATAATTTGGTATGCCTTTCAGGTGTACATTGGCGCGGCAAGTAGCCCAGTGTGTCACGTTCTGACCTTAGTTCTTTTGTTATTTCTTTGTTTTAGTATGGTCAGGGCATGAGTTGGGTGGGTTATCTATGTTTGTGTTTCTATGTTGTGTTTTTCGTTTGGCCTGATATGGTTCTCAATCAGAGGCAGGTGTTTGTCATTGTGTCTGATTGGGAACCATATTTAGGGAGCCTGTTTTCTGTTGTGTTTTGTGGGTGGTTGTCTTCCGTGTCTGTGTGTTCCACACGGAACTGTTTCGGTTTAGTTCGTTCTCTTTATTGTTTTGTATTTTCAGTGTTCAGTTTTGTTCTATTAAAATTCATAATGAACACTTACCACGCTGCGCTTTGGTCCTCCTCTCTTTCTCCCAACGAAGATCGTTACACAGTGGTTAAAGCGTTGGGCCAGTAACCGAAAGGTTGCTAGATCGAATCCCCTAGCTGTCAAGGTAAAAATCTGTCGTTCTGCCCCTGAACAAGGCAGTTAACCAACTGTTTCTAGGCTGTCATTGTAAATAAGAATGTGTTCTTAACTGACTTGCCTAGTTAAATAAAATGTAAAAAACATTAGGGGAATGATAATCTCAAACTCTGCAAAAAGTTACATCTGATTTTAAAATGAAAGAAAAATAAATCACAATCTTAGAAATAGCCCATAAAAAATCTTTACAAGGTAAAGAAGAAAATAACATTTCTGAATTTAAGCAGGAAAACGATCTTTTACTTTTGAAGAGAGTCAACTCAAATAAAGCATACTGCTTAATGGCAAATAAGCCTGGTAAATATCTCACAAAATGAATAAACGCTAAACCAGTTATAATTGTAAAAGATAAAGATGCAAATGAATGTTAATTAGAAACAACAACGCAATTAATGACAATTTTAAAAGCTTTATGGAAATTGATATACATCAGAATTAAAACAGTTGGACAAATCCTATAGCCTTCTTAGACTCAACAACCCTGAAGTAATTATCAGCAGACGAAAAATAAATCACTAAAAACAAAGACCACCAAAAAAGAAATATTAGATGCTTTTAAAACATTAGCGTAGAGAAAAAGCACCAGGAATGGACAGCTTTCTCATAGAATTACCTGCTGAATGGACTTACAATATATTTTATTTTTATTGTCCAGGTTCACGATCAGAAATAGTTTTGGTAGTTTTTCTTTAAACAATCAGTGTATATTAGGGATGTGCATCTTTCCCGTTTAAGACGATTCCATTACGTAGGCCTATCTAGATACATGGGCTCCGATATGACACATAAATTCTGTTTTAGTTTGAAACGATACGGATTGATTAGAGAACGAATTGATGAGATTCAGTTCGATGCGATATGATTCGATGCACTAACATTTGTTGCATAAACACATTAATTTCCCATTCTAAATGAATATCTGCTGCTGATTGAGATCATGAGCTAGATTTTTTATTTATTTATTTTTATTTCACCTTTATTTAACCAGGTAAGCTAGTTGAGAACAAGTTCTCATTTACAACTGCGACCTGGCCAAGATAAAGCAAAGCAGTGCAACACAAACAACAACACAGAGTTACACATGGAATAAACAAGCATACAGTCAATAACACAATAGAAAAAAAGTCTATATACATTGTGTGCAAATGGCATAAGGAGGCAAGGCAAAAAAATAGGCCATAGTAGTGAAGTAATTACAATTTAGTAGATTAACACTGGAGTGATAGATAAGCAGATGATGATGTGCAAGTAGAAATACTGGTGTGCAAAAGAGCAGAAAAGTAAATAAAAACAATATGGGGATGAGGTAGGTAGATTGGGTGGGCTATTTACAGATGGACCATGTACAGCTGCAGTGATCGGTTAGCTGCTCAGATAGCTGATGTTTAAAATTAGTGAGGGAAATAAAATTCTCCAGCTTCAGCGATTTTTGCAATTCGTTCCAGTCACTGGCAGCAGAGAACTGGAAGGAAAGGCGGCCAAATAGGGGTGTTGGCTTTGGGGATGACCAGTGAGATATACCTACTGGAGCGCGTGCTACGGGTGGGTGTTGTTATCGTGACCAGTGAGCTGAGATAAGGTGGAGCTTTACCTAGCATAGACTTATAGATGACCTGGAGCCAGTGGGTCTGGCGACGAATATGTAGCGAGGGCCAGCCGACTAGAGCATACAGGTCGCAGTGGTGGGTGGTATAAGGGGCTTTGGTAACAAAACGGATGGCACTGTGATAGACTGCATCCAGTTTGCTGAGTAGAGTATTGGAAGCTATTTTGTAGATGACATCGCCGAAGTCGAGGATCAGTAGGATAGTCAGTTTTACTAGGGTAAGTTTGGCGGCGTGAGTGAAGCAGGCTTTGATGCGAAATAGCATGCCGATTCTAAATATTATGTTGTATTGGAGATGTTTGATATAAATCTGGAAGGAGAGTTTATAATCTAGCCAGACACTTAGGTATTTGTAATTGTCCACATATTCTAGGTCAGAACCATCCAGAGTAGTGATGCTGGACTGGCGGGCAGGTACGGGCAGCGAACGGTTGAAAAGCATGCATTTGGTTTTACTAGCGTTTAAGAGCAGTTGGAGGCCACGGAAGGAGTGTTGTATGTCATTGAAGCTCGTTTGGAGGTTAGTTAACACAGTGTCCAAAGAAGGGCCAGAAGTATACAGAATGGTGTCGTCTGCGTAGAGGTGGATCAGGGAATCACCTGCAGCAAGAGCGACATCGTTGATATATACAGAGAAAAGAGTCGGCCCGAGAATTGAACCTTGTGGTACCCCCATAGAGACTGCCAGAGGTCCGGACAACAGGCCCTCCGATTTGACACACTGAACTCTATCTGCGAAGTAGTTGGTGAATCAGGCGAGGCAGTCATTTGAGAAACCAAGGCTATTGAGTCTGCCGATAAGAATACGGTGATTGACAGAGTCGAAAGCCTTGGCCAGGTCAATGAAGACGGCTGCACAGTGCTGTCTTTCATCGATTATGATATCGTTTAGGACCTTGAGCGGGGCTGAGGTGCACCCATGACCAGCTCTGAAACCGGATTGCACCTCAGAGAAGGTACGGTGGGATTCGAAATGGTCAGTGATCTGTTTATTAACTTGGCTTTCGAAGACTTTAGAAAGGCAGGGCAGGATGGATATAGGTCTGTAACAGTTTGGGTCTAGAGTGTCACCCCCTTTGAAGAGGGGGATGCCTGCGCCAGCATCCCAATCTTTAGGGATCTCGGACGATACGAAAGAGAGGTATAACAGACTGGTAATAGGGGTTGCAACAATGGCGGCGGATAATTTTAGAAATACAGGGTCCAGATTGTCTAGCCCAGCTGATTTGTAAGGGTCCAGGTTTAGCAGCTCTTTCAGAACATCTGCTATCTGGATTTGGGTGAAGGAGAAGCTGGGAAGGCTCGGGCAAGTAGCTGCGGGGGGTGCGGAGCTGTTGGCCAGGGTTGGGGTAGCCAGGAGGAAAGCATGGCCAGCCATAGTGAAATGCTTATTGACATTTTCGATTATCATGGATTTATCGGTGGTGACCGTGTTACCTAGCCTCAGTGCAATGGGCAGCTGGGAGGAGGTGCTCTTGTTTTCCATGGACTTTACAGTGTCCCAAATGTTTTTGGAGTTAGAGCTACAGGATGAAAATTTCTGTTTGAAAAGCTAGCCTTTGCTTTCCTGACTGACTGCGTGTATTGGTTCCTGACTTCCCTGAACAGTTGCATATCGCGGGGACTATTCGATGCTATTGCAGTCCGCCACAGGATGTTTTTGTGCTGGTCAAGGGCAGTCAGGTCTGTAGTGAACCAAAGGCTACATCTGTTCTTAGTTCTACATTTTTTGAAAGGGGCATGCTTATTTAAGATGGTGAGGAAATTACTTTTAAAGAACGACCAGGCATCCTCGACTGACGGGATGAGGTCAATATCCTTCCAGGATTCCCGGGCCAGGTCGATTAGAAAGGCCTGCTCGCAGAAGTGTTTTAGGGAGCGTTTGACAGTGATGAGGGGTGATCGTTTGACCGCGGACCCATAGCGGATGCAGGCAATGAGGCAGTGATCGCTGAGATCCTGATTGAAAACAGCAGAGGTGTATTTGGGGGGCAAGTTGGTCAGGATAATATCTATGAGGGTGCCCATGTTTACGGATTTAGGGTTGTACCTGGTGGGTTCCTTGATAATTTGTGTGAGATTGATGGCATCTAGCTTAGATTGTAGGACTGCCGGGGTGTTAAGCATATCCCAGTTTAGGTCACCTAACAGAACGAACTCTGAAGATAGATGAGGAAAAGTCAATTCATATATGGTGTCCAGGGCACAGCTGGGAGCTGAAGGGGGTCTATAACAGGCGGCAACAGTGAGAGACTTATTTCTGGAGAGATTAATTAAAAAAATTAGAAGCTCGAACTGTTTGGGCATAGACCTGGAAAGTATGACAGAACTTTGCAAGCTATCTCTGCAGTAGATTGCAACTCCTCCCCCTTTGGCAGTTCTAACTTGACGGAAAATGTTGTATTTGGGTATGGAAATCTCAGAATTTTTGGTGGCCTTCCTAAGCCAGGATTCAGACACGGCAAGGACATCAGGGTTGGCGGAGTGTGCTAAAGCAGTAAGTAAAACAAACTTAGGGAGGAGGCTTCTGATGTTAACATGCATGAAACCAAGGTTTTTTCGATTACACAAGTCAACAAATGAGAGTGCCTAGGGACACGCAGTGCTTGGGTTCTGTGTGTGTGCGTGCGTGTAAATGATGTATGTCTATATAGGCACCTGAGCTGAGCAATAATGGAGACTAGGCATCTACCACCCCACTCAATGTGGTCTCCGAGCATTTCGTATTATTCTGTAAGTAAATCCGAGACACTGCATTTAGTATGGATATGCAGTGGCGATTTTAGCATGTAAATCTTGGTGGGTGAACAAAAAAAAATGTTTTAGATGCATGACAGCAAAGCCAATACATAACACTAAGCAATACACAAATTGCACTATAACGGTGACAAACGGTGCCCACAAACTGTTAAGGCCTACATAAAGCTGTCCCAGCAGCAGAGATTTATTTTCAGCACAATGGAGTAAATCATTGCCACTGCTACACCTGGCTATCAGTGGAGCCTTGTCTGGCAGCAACACTGTTAATTCATCCTCATTTACTGCTCTTTAAAAAAACAGCTGATATAGCTGACTTGCTTAAACAAATGTGGTTTCTACTGATAATTGAGATGTACAAACTATGGCATAAGGGGACAACGAGCAGATAAGAGGCAATCTGTAATTTCGATTACGACATTATTGAGCGATCTAGAACGGACGCAGTCAATATAGCTATTTGTTCAGCACTTTTGAAATGTACAGCGACAGAATTCAGAACATGGGCCGTTCTTATAGTATTAGCCCTGTACACCAAGTCAGTACCATAGGATAAAGGGGGCATATAAGCAGACAATGAAAGCTCTTACAATATTCAATGATTACATTACTCTAAAACAGGCTATAGGCTACATGTGCACCACCAAGTCAGAACAGTGGGGGGGAAGGGACCAAATTATTAGGGTGAGGCACATGAGCTACTAACAGCTTACTACACAAAATACACCAAGTAGTACTTTCTTAGCTACAGTATACATATCTCCCTGTCATATTACATAATTTATGAGCAGCAAACAATACTTTTTTGGACTCCCCTTGTTGTGCCGTGCTCACTTGAACAGGAAGGTGGCGCGCCGGGCCTTGTGGGCAAATTCTTCATAAAACTTTGTCATTTTCTGGATTTATGGTGCTTTGAAGACAATTGGGAACTCGGAAAAAAACAAGGTTGAATCATGACGTCAGTGATCTTCAGGTCGGAGCTCTAGAAAGAGGCCCGAGTTCACAACTTTAAATTCCGAGTTGAATGACCGTTCAAAAATGGATTTTCCCAGTCGGAGCTTGTTTTTTTCAGAGTTCCCAGTTGTCTTGAACTCATTAAAGTCTGAGATTTTCAAGTTCCAAGTTTCCAGTTGTTTTGAACGCGGCAGAAGGCATGCTGGATTGACAGCATGGCCAATGTATTCAAACTTTTCTGGCCCATGGTGTTGAATGTTTATCCTTTTAAGTTTGGAATCGGGACCCTTAAACCCAGACTTGGACTACACACCACCTCCACTGAATAGCAGGCTAGTGATTGCTTTGCAACGCTTGCAGTTAGCCACTGATTCCTTCCAAACCACTCATTGTTGAATTTGCAATTTCCAACTTGTTGTGTAATGTTTATGTCCAATGGCCGATGAGCAGCAATACATTTTATCTATAATTTCTCTTCATATGACAATATGAATATGATTGAAAAGGATTTGCCAGCAGACTGTCACCGTGATTCATGATGATGACTGCTTGTCTAGCTTGCTAGGTAAAATTTTGAAAGTATGATGTTGACATGATCAGTCCAATCAAATCTACGGTAGATTTCACGTGATTTAACATAATTTATCTGTGGCCAATGACCTTGAGCCTTCTTGGATGGGCACTTCTAATGTAACTCTATGGCAGCACCCATGGGACTTGAATTTGAGGTTTCCCTGTATATTTTGCGGTGATGTGGTGTCCCCATGAGTGACAGAACACTGAGCCAATCACGGCGCAACTAGAGAACATTACCAACCCCTAAGCTCTGTATTTTTTACACAACACCACAGAAAGCACTGAGCTATGCTGAAACACCTGCATTTTGGAGCTGCCTTACTCAAGAAAGCAAAAAAGAGACCATGTTCTTATGCAGATTTATTTTTTATTTTTTTTACATTGTTTGCAAACTGATATGTGACACGTATTAATGCCAAAATAACATGTAAAACAGGCTCTGCCCCACCTGCCTTCAATGACGGGTCGCCACTGATATGTTACGTTTCCTAAAGTGTGTATCCATTTGTGGATGTCCATTATACAATTCGACTGATATGTTACGAACTGCAGATTTTAATTTAGAATGGAAAATGAAACAAAGCTTAGTGCATCGATTTACATCGCATCAAACCACATCGCATTGATTCATTCTCTAATCAAACCGAATCGCACTGAATTGTTTCAAATGAAAACGTATCATTCCTGTATCATATCGCAGACCAAGTATCTAGATACGTATCGAATCGTTTTGAATGGAATAAATGCACACCCCTAATATTTTGATTTAGCTGACGAACACTTGCTGCGAATATTGAAAAATAAATTGGGAAATATTTTTCACCCTATAACTTTATTATTTATTTTATAAGTAATCATTTAAAAGTGGATGAAAGGAATGCACAGCAGTACTGTCACGATCGTCGTATGGTGGAAGAGAGGAGGACCAAGGCGCAGCGTGAAATGAATACATATTTAATTAACTTCTAGTTCCTCCCAAACCCGGATCCGGGAGCACCCCCCACAGTAAAAAAGCTGACTAGCATAGCCTAGCATAGCGTCACAAGTAAATACTAGCATCTAAATATCATTAAATCACAAGTCCAAGACACCAGATGAAAGATACACTTCTTGTGAATCCAGCCATCATTTCTGATTTTTAAAATGTTTTACAGGGAAGACACAATATGTAAATCTATTAGCTAACCACGTTAGCAAAAGACACCACTTTTTTTACTCCACCAGTTTTTTACTCCATAAGTAGCTATCACTAATTCGACTAAATAAAGATATATATAGCCACTAACCAAGAAACAACTTCATAAGATGACAGTCTGATAACATATTTATGGTATAGCATATGTTTTTTTAGAAAAATGTGCATTTTTCAGGTATAAATCATAGTTTACCATTGCAGCCACTATCACAAAACTCACCAAAGCGACTAGAATAACTACAGAGAGCAACGTGTATTACCTAATTACTCATCATAAAACATTTCTTAAAAATACACAGCGTACAGCAATTGAAAGACACAGATCTTGTGAATCCAGACAATATTTCAGATTTTCTAAGTGTTTTACAGCGAAAACACAATATATCGTTATATTAGCATACCACATGAGCTAACATCACCCCAGCATTGATTCAAGGCAAAAAGAGCTATAATGTTATCACCACCAAAATATATTAATTTTTTCACTAACCTTCTCAGAATTCTTCAGATGACAGTCCTGTAACATCATATTACACAATGCATATAGAGTTTGTTCGAAAATGTGCATATTTAGCATCACAAATCGTGGTTATGCAATGTAATCTGTCAAAACATGGCATGCATTCTGGTCGGCGCCATCTTGGAAAGGCACCTAAGTTTACGATTATTTATCGATTAGATTGACAAAAAAAATACAGGTTGGACAGCTAATGAAAGATGCATTAGTTATTAATGCAACCGCTGAGTTAGATTTTTAAAATTAACGTTACTAGACATACAGTGTGCGTTACAGCCAGACTAGTGCCGCAACAATGGCCGACAAATGCGTTTACATTTTTCCACATAAATACAGAATAAAATCATAAATAGCTCTTACTTTTGGACGAGCTTCCATCAGTATCTTGGGCAAGGTGTCCTTTGTCCAAAAGAATCGTTGCTTTGTTGTAAAACGTCCTCTTCAACTTCGGAACTTGCAGCTAACAATAGCTACGTGGCACACACATGTCCAAATCCTCAAAGCGCAATACTACGAAAATTCCGAAAATAGCAATATACTCGCATAAACTGATATAAATCGGTTTAAAATAACTTCGTTATGATGTTTCTAACACCTATATCGAATTAAATCACAGACGGATATATCTTAGCCCGATAACGAGAGCTTTTGAGCATGCCATTCTGATGTCCTCTCTTGCGCCTTGACGAGCGTCCAAAAGAACGTACATGTCACTCCATGGCGTTTTATAAACTCTGAGAAATACGTAGAGACTCCATTCCACTTCTCATTGGTTACTAACATCCAGGGGAAGGCGGGTGCAGTTCATTTCGACCCATAGGGCACATACAGAGTTTTAAACTGATCTCAGAACAGAGCCTAGTTTTCAGACCTTTGCATGTCCTGTCATGATTTTCGCTGTAGAAAGAGTTCTGGTTCACCCACAGACATAATTCAAACGGTTTTAGAAACTAGAGATTGTTTTCTATCCAATAGTAATAATAATATGCATATTGTACGAGCAAGAATTGAGTATGAGGCAGTTTAATTTGGAGACGATATTTTCCAAAGTGGAAACAGCACCCCCTGTATTGAGAAAAGGTTAACGAAGACGAAGAACACTTTACAAACTAAACAAAACAACAAACCGACAAACGTGAAGCTATATAAACAATGTGCATACATGCAACATAGACATAGACAATCACCCACGAACTACCTAATGAATACGGCTGCCTAAATATGGTTCCCAATCAGAGACAACGATAGACAGCTGTCTCTAATTGAGAACCAATCTAGGCAACCATAGACATACATACACCTAGACTAGACACTGCCCCATAAACATACAAAACCCCTAGACAATACAAAACACATACATCCCCCATGACACACCCTGACCTAACTAAAATAATAAAGAAAACAAAGATAACTAAGGCCAGGGCGTGACAAGTACAGGACAGAGGCATCCTGAACAGAGGTCATCTTTGTCTAACATGTTTATATGCTAATTAATTTTCTCTTTGCAGACCGATGGCAACTTTGTGCTCTACGGTTGGGGTCGGGTTGTCTGGGCATCAAACACTGAGAACAAAGATGCTCAGAGGCTCATCCTCCAACAGGATGGCAACCTGGTCATCTACACCACACAGGACCATCCCATTTGGGCAAGTAACACCGGCCGTCACAACAATACAGAAAGAGGTCACCTCACCCTCACTGACGAAGGTACCCTGGAGCTCTACGGAGAACGAGTGGTGATCTGGACATCATAACATCATTGCATCCTCATACCTGTCTACTGTAACACCGACCGGCCCAACAATGCACAAAGAGGTCACCTCACCCTCACTGACGAAGCTGCCCTGATGCTCTACAGTCCCAGAAATGTGGTCTGGTGCTCTCATGGAGACACTAGTAATGAGGCAGAGTAACATCTTCACTTTATCATACCTGTCTACACCACTAAAATGTCTATTCAAAAGCCTAGAGGCTTTTTCAAATCAAAATCAAATGTTATTAGTCACATGCGCCGAAAACAACAGGTGTAGTTACGAGCCCCTAACCAACAATGCAGTTAAAAAAAATACGGATAAGAATAAGAAATAAAAGTAACAAGTAATTAAAGAGCAGCAGTAAAATACCAATAGCAAGACTATATACAGGGGGGTGCCGGTACAGAGTCAATGTGCGGGGGCACCGGTTAGTTGAGGTAATATGTACATGTAGGTAGAGTTATTAAAGTGACTATGCATAGATGATAACAACAGAGTAGCAGCGGTGTAAAAGGGGGGGAGCAATGCAAATAGTCTGAGTAGCCATTTGATTAGGTGTTCAGGAGTCTTATGGCTTGGAGGTAGAAGCTGTTTAGAAGCCTCTTGGACCTAGACTTGCCCTGCGGTACCAGAGAGAACAGTCTATGACTAGGGTTGCTGGAGTCTTTGACAATTATTAGGGCCTTCCTCTGACACCGCCTGATATAGAGGTCCTGGATGGCAGGACCTCCTCCAAAATCCCCACGAGTTTGATGTTCAGCCTACAACTCCTGCCCTCTAAATTGAGAATTGTAACCCTTTGATTTGGTCAAATAAAGAATATATTGACTTTTAAAGTAGTGGTTTGTGTTATAATTCTGTGCATTGTGACTGTGCTGATTCTCAATATTTTCTGTAGACAATAAACATCACTACTAACTTTTCATCGTGGAGATTGTAGCTTTTTTGGCTCACATAAAATGATACATGAGACCTCAGAAATATTGTATCATGCAAATAAATGGAGGGATACACACATATACATGGATTATAACGTTACAGCTGTGTGTGAGGTTGTGTCTGTGTTTGTCAGTTAGTGGATGTCTGTATCAGTGTGTGTATTGATTGTTCATGATTATGGGTGTGTGTGTGAGTGGGAGGCTGTGTGTCCATGTGTCGATGTTACAGGAAGGCACACAGTCTCTCCAGTACAGAAGGGTTTCTGTTGCTGAGGAAGATCATCCTCATCTTTCTTCCCTTCCTCTGTCTGACCTGATGGAGAGAGAAATCTCTCAATCAGTTTAACATGTCATAATCTAAACCATCACAAACAGTGCCAGTGGTGAAAGTGAATATCTCTTACTGTGTGGGTGTTGTAGCCAGTGGCGGTCCAGGTAGTAGAGGTAACAGCTCTCAAACTCCTTCTCACTGAGGGCGCTGGTGCACATGAGTATGGAGTAGAATTTTCAGATCTCATCTCCAAGAATTTGGAAATCTTACATTTTTACATTTTCATTTCCAAGTTTGCCGCCAAAAATATATACACGTTGTTTAGTATATAACACAGGCACTAACTAATAGTGAAAAAGTGAAATATGACGACGGAAACCAACAGAACATCTAATGCAAAGTTTACAAAGACCCAGGCCCAACAAGCAGCAGCTAGCACCATTTTGAGTACTGATGACTACAACTCTACAGCTACCCAGCAACAAGATTCTGCCACGGCCATGTGTCAACAAATGAAAGAGTCTGTAATAAACTATCAACGATCGTTGAACAGGCTCGAAACAATGTTTGAGTCTCAAGACAGCACAGGCTGAACTGAAGGGCTGCATGGACACAGCCGATGAGGCCCTGTCTGATCATGACACCCGGATCGGAGGCCTGGAAAACACCTGAGTGAAGAACGAGCAAAGGTTCTCAATTTAGAGGGCAGGAGTCGCAGGTTGAACATCAAACTCGTGGGGATTTTGGCAGACGAAGAGCAAGGGAAACCCACAGAGTTTGTGTCTAAGCTCATTTCCAAGCTGCTGGGCGACAACAACTTCCCAAAGCCCCTCATCATTGACTGTGCATACCACTCTCTACAGACGAAGCCCTCACCAGGTGCCAAGCCACGCATCATAATCGCAAGGGTACATCACTTTCAGGAAAAGGAACTCATTCTATGACTTGGATGACAGCGAGCTATGGAATACAAAGGCCAAAAGGTTCTCATCTTCTCAGACTACACCATGGAGGTGATGGAGCAACAGCGCGCATTCCGAGATGTGATGCAGACCATGAGAGAGGCGGAGGTGAAATAGAGCTTGCGTTTTCCAGCAAAGCTAAATGTTCATCACAAAGGCATGCCAAGAGTCTTCACCAAGCCCAAAGAGGCTGCAAGCTACAAATCAAAACTACAGCAAACCGCCTGAAAGACTGAAATCCCTCGCCACAAAATTCTGGGATATTGACTGAGCAAACAGTGGATTTTATGTTTATTCATGAACGCTAACATATTAATTTGTTTTCCAACAACCGCGGAGAGGGCTGTTAGTAAAGTCTAACTGTTGTTGGCATGCTAGCGTAGCATTGGTCTGTTCTAGCCATCATGACCGGCGGTCTTCATTTACGTGAGATGGGGAAAACAGTGCTTAATTTGGGGAAGCATTCGGGAGGGCGGGTTTCTCTGGGGTCTGTTACTGTGTTCTGTTTATTTTAATTCGAACATGTTCATTTGAAATGTTCTTGGAAATGCCAGGAAATTATCATGGTAATCAGTCAGATGTTAAAGGTGTCATATTAGTATCCTGGAATGTGCACGGTCTCAGGCACACGCGCAAAAGGGGTATGGTATTTAAGCAATTGAAATCACTTGGTGCTGACATCATTTTCCTGCAAGAAACGCACATAAAAGCCACGGTGCAGCGGCATCTGAGATCCAACTGGATTTCTCAAGTTTATCAATCACCCTTCTCTTCCAAGGCTAGAGGTGTTGATATTCACTTTTGTAAAAACATCCCTTTTCAACTCTCGTCCTTGTCTACAGACCCACACGGTAAGTATATCATAGTATCAGGGAAAATGAACTATTTCCCTGTCACCCTATTGAACGTTTATGGCCCAAATATTGATGACCCACATTTCTTTCGTAATGTTTTTGATTTACTCCCAGATCTTAGTACCACTAACCTAATAATCAGAGGCGATTTTAATTGTTACATTGATCTGTATCTTGACAGACTGTCTACACGTACTCCACCAAAAGGTTCTAAATAATCTAATCAAATCCAGGAATCTAGTGGACATCTGGTAACTGCAACATCCCACAGACAGACTACTCATTCTACTCTCATGTTCCCAAGTATTATTCTACAATCGACTACTTCCTAATAGATTCCAAATTGATACCCAATGTGCTCAATTCGAAATTACATAGCATCTTAATAAGTGACCACAGTCCAATTATCTTGTGCCTCAATCTTGCTTTACCAAAACAGAATTACAGTTGCCGTTTTAACCCCTCCTTGCTCACAGACCAAGAATTAATTGACTGCATGACAGCCAAGTTCAAGTCCGGGCCCAGGCTGGGCCACTCAAGGACATTCAGAGACTTGTCCCGAAGCCATTCCTGCGTTGTCGGGCTGTATGCTTAGAGTTGTTGGGCTGTATGCTTAGAGTCGTTGTCCTGTTGGAAGGTGAACCTTCTCCCCAGTCTGAGGTCCTGAGTGCTCTGGAGCAGGTTTCATTAAGAATCTCTCTGTACTTTGCTCCGTTCATCTTTCCCTCGATCCTGCCTAGTCTCCCAGTCCCTGCCGCTGAAAAACATCCCCACAGCATGATTCTGCCACCACCATGCTTCACCGTAGGGATGGTGCCAGGTTTCCTCCAGACGTGATGCTTGGCATTCAGGACAGAGTTCAATCTTGGTTTCATCAGGCTAGCGAATTTAGTTTATTATGGTCTGAGAGTCCTTTAGGTGCCTTTTGGCAAACTCCAAATTGCTGTCATGTGCCTTTTACTGAGGAGTGGCTTCCGTCTGGCCACTCTACCATAAAGGCCTGATTGGTGTAGTGCTGCAGAGATGGTTGTCCTCTGGAAGATTCTCCCATCTCCACAGAGGAACTCTGGAGCTCTGTCAGAGTGACCATCAGGTTCTTGGTCACCTCCCTGACCAAGGGCCTTCTTCCCTGATTGCTCAGTTTGGCCGGGCGGCCAAAGAGGAAGAGTCTTGGTGGTTCCAAACTTCTTCCATTTAAGAATGATGAAGGCCACTGTGTTCTTGGGGACCTTCAATGCTGCATGAATGTTTTGGTACCCTTCCCCACATCTGTGCCTCAACACTATTTTGTCTCGGAGCTCTACGGACAATTCCTTCGACCTCATGGCTTGGTTTTTGCTCTGACACGCACTGTCAACTGTGGGACCTTGTATAGACAGGTGTGTGCCTTTCCAAATCATGTCAAATCAATTGAATTTGCCACAGGTGGACTCCAATCAAGTTGTAGAAACATCTCAAGGATGATCAATGGAAACATGATGCACCTGAGCTCAATTTCGAGTCTCATAGCAAAGGTTCTGAATACTTATGTAAATATAGTACATATTACATATTACATATAGACATAGAGGATAACCATTCCATGCAGTTCTCACCCAGTCATTGTTGGGTGATAACATGAAACATGATGCATGTAAACACGTCAGAAGGGTCTTGTCAAATAACATTGAGATCATTCCCTTAGTCCCTTCCCCCTAAAAGCCCTGATCTAAAGACACCAAACGACTGGAGGTCGTTTTTGGACTGGACATACAACAACATTAATCACAACACAACAGTAGAAGGCCTGATTACCAACAATGACGAGACAGCCTACAGGGAGGAGGTGAGGGCCCTGACGGAGTGGTGCCAGGAAAATAACCTCTCCCTTAAGGGCAACAAAACGAAGGAGCTGATCGTGGACTTCAGGAAACAGCAGAGGGAGCACGCCCCTATCCACATCGACGGGACCGCAGTGAAGCTGAAAAGCTTCAAGTTCCTTGACGTACACATCACTGACAATCTGAAATGGTCCACCCACACAGACAGTTGTGGTGAAGACGGCACAACACCGCCTCTTTAACCTCAGGTGACTGAAGAAATTCAGCTTGGCCCCTAAGACCCTCACAAACTTTAACAGATGCACAATTGAGAGCAGCCCGTCGTACTGTATCACCGCCTGGTACGGCAACTGCACCGCCCGCAACCGCAGGGCTCTCCAGAGAGTGATGCGGTCTGCCGAACGCACACTGCCTGCCCTCCAGGACACCTACAGCACCCGATGTCACAGGAAGGGCAAAAAGTTAATTGAGGACATCAACCAACCAAGCCACTGCCTGTTCACCCGGCTACCATCCAGAAGGCGACGTCAGTACAGGTGCATCAAAGCTGGGACCGAGAGACTGAAAAACAGCTTCTACCCCCAAGCAATAAGACTGTTAAATAACCATCACTAGCAGGATACCTTAGAGGCTGCTGCCCTAGTCACTTTAATAATGTTTACATACTGCTTTACTCATTTCATGTGTATACTGTATTATATTCTACTGTATTTTAGTCAATGCCTCTCCGACATTGCTTGTCCTAATATTTATATATTTCTTAATTCCATTCTTTTACTTTTAGATTTGTGTGTACCCCTGACTTCGCATTAGACATACAGTTGAAGTCAGAAGTTTGAGTACATTTTTGCCAAATACATTTAAACTCCGTTTTTCACGATCCCTGACATTTAATCCTAGTAACAATTCCCTGTCTTAGGTCAGTTAGGATCACCACTTTATTTTAAGAATGTAAAATGTCAGAATAATAGTAGAGAGAATGATTTATTTCAGATTTTATTTCTTTCATCTCATTTCCAGTGGGTCAGAAGTTTACATGTACTCAATTAGTATTTGGTAACATTGCCTTTAAATAGTACAACTTGGGTCAATCGTTTTGGGTAGACTTTCACAAGCTTCCCACAATAAGTTGGGTGAATTTTGGCCCATTCCTCTTTATATGTACCAACCGAGGCTTACACAAGCTTTACAGTGCAAACAGAGGAATTACCCAAATCTGTCATCTTCAACATAATATTTGAATATTTTATTTCCAAAATGCTATATATCAATTTTCAGAAATGTTGGTAAATTTGCTTTTATTGTTAAAAGAAATTATGAAAAAGTTTGTGTTTTTCACTATCTGGTCACGGCATGGGGTTGTTCAATGACAGACATGTATTTGTTTAAAATCTATCACTTGATGGTTTAATTTCATAGAGACAAATATTATTCTTTTTTTGCAAAATGCTACAGTTTAAGTCGGAAGTTTACATACACCTTAGCCAAATACATTTAAACTCAGTTTTGAACAATTCCTGACATTTAATCCTAGTAAAAATTCCCTGTCTTAGGTCAGTTAGGATCACCACTTTATTTTAAGAATGTGAAATGTCAGAATAATAATAGAGAGAATGATTTATTTATGCTTTTATTTATTTCATCACATTCCTAGCGGGTCAGAAGTTTACATACACTAAATTAGTATTTGGTAGCATTGCCTTTAAATTGTTTAATTTGTGTCAAACGTTTCGGGTAGCCTTCCACAAGCTTCCCACAACAAGTTGGTTGAATTTTGGCCCATTCCTCCTGACAGAGCAGGTATAACTGAGTCAGGATGTAGGCCTCCTTGCTCCCACACACTTTTTCAGTTCTGCCCACACATTTTCTATGGGATTGAGGTCAGGGCTTTGTGATGGCCACTCCAATACCTTGACTTTGTTGTCCTTAAGCCATTTTGCCACAACTTTGGAAGTATGCTTGGGGTCATTGTCCATTTGGAAGACCCATTTGTGACCAAGCTTTAACTTCCTGACTGATGTCTTGAGATGTTGCTTCAATATATCCACATAATTTCCATCCTCATCATGCCATCTGTTTTGTGAAGTGCACCAGTCCCTCCTGCAGCGAAGCACCCCCACACCATGATGCTGCCACCCCCGTGCTTCACGGTTGGGATGGTGGTCTTCGGCTTGCAAGCCTCCCCCTTTTTCCTCCAAACATAATGATGGTCATTATGGCCAAACAGTTCTATTTTTGTTTCTTCAGACCAGAGGACATTTCTCCAAAAAGTACGATCTTTGTCCCCATATGCAGTTGCAAACCGTAATCTGTCTTTTTTATGGCGGTTTTGGAGCAGTGGCTTCTTCCTTGCTGAGCGGCCTTTCAGATTATGTCGATATAGGACTCGTTTTACTGTGGAATAGATAATTTTGTACCTGTTTCCTCCAGCATCTTCACAAGGTCCTTTGCTGTTATTCTGGCATTGATTTGCACTTTTCGCACCAAAGTACGTTCATCTCTAGGAGACAGAACGCGTCTCCTTCCTGAGCGGTATGACGGCTGCGTGGTCCCATGGTGTTTATACTTGCGTACTATTGTTTGTACAGATGAACTTGGTACCTTCAGGTGTTTGGAAATTGCTCCCAAGGATGAACCAGACTTGTGGAGGTCAACAACAACAAAAAATCTGAGGTAATTGCTGATTTATTTTGATTTCTCCATGATGTCAAGCAAAGAGGCACTGAGTTTGAAGGTAGGCCTTGAGATACATCTACAGGTACACCTCCAATTGACTCAAATGATGTCAATTAGCCCATCAGAAGCTTCTGAAGCCATGACATAATTTTCTGGAATTTTCCAAGCTGTTTAAAGGCACAGTCAACTTAGTGTATATAAACTTCTGACCCACTGGAATTGTGATACAGTGAATTATAAGTGAAATAATCTGTCTTTAAACAATTGTTGGAAAAATTACTTGTGTCATGCACAAAGTAGATGTCCTAACCGTCTTGCCAAAACTATAGTTTGTTAACAAGAAATTTGCAGAGTGGTTGAAAAACTAGTTTTCATGACTCCAACCTAAGTGTATGTAAACTTCCGACTTCAACTGTATATATCCGCCTCACTCTCAGAGAAATAAGTAGTACTGCTAGTTTTAACACAGTCAAATGTAACAAATAAGTACATTTTTATGTCTTGAGTCAATATATTTTTTTGTTTAATATGCACTAGCGTTCAAAAGCTTGGGGTCACTTAGAAATGTCCTTGTTTTTGAAAGAAAAGCAAAAAAATGTGTCCATTAAAATAACATCAAATTGATCAGAAAGTGTAGACATTGTTAATGTTGTAAATTACTATTGTAGCTGGAATCGGCTGATTTATTATGGAATACCTACATAGGTGTACAGAGGCCCATTATCAGCAACCATCACTCCTGTGTTCCAATGGCATGTTGTGTTAGCTAATCCAAGTTTATCATTTTAAAATGCTAATTTATCATTAGAAAACACTTTTGCAATTATGTTAGCCCAGCTGAAAACTGTTGTCCTGATTAAATATGCAATAAAATTGGCCTTCTTTAGACTAGTTGAGTATCTGGCGCATCAGCATTTGTGGGTTAGATTACAGGCTCAAAATGGCCAGAAACAAAGTACTTTCTTCTGAAACTCATCAATCTATTCTTGTTCTGAGAAAAGAAGGCTATTCCATGTGAGAAATTGCCAAGAAACTGAAGATCTCGTACAATGCTATGTGCTACTCCCTTCACAGAACAGAGCAAACTGTCTCTAACCAGAATAGAAAGAGGAGTGGGAGGCCCCGGTGCACAACTGAGCAACAGGACAAGTACATTAGAGTGTCTAGTTTGAGAAACAAACACCTCACAAGTCCTCAACTGGCAGCTTCATTAAATAGTACCTGCAAAACCCTAGTCTCAATGTCAACAGTGAAGAGGCGACTCTGGGATGCTGGCCTTCTAGGCAGAGTTCCTCTGTCCAGTGTCTGTGTTCTTTTGCCTATCTTAATCTTTTCTTTATATTGGCCAGTCTGAGATATGGCTTTTTCTTTGCAACTCTGCCTAGAAGGCCAGCATCCCAGAGTCGCCTCTTCACTGTTGACGTTGAGACTGGTGTTTTGTGGGACTTGTGAGGTCTCTGTTTCTCAAACTAGACACTCTAATGTACTTGTCCTCTTGCTCAGTTGTGCACCGGGGCCTCCCACTCCTCTTTCTATTCTGGTTAGATTCAGTTTGCGCTGTTCTGTGAAGGGAGTGCTTTTCTTTCAAAAACATGGACATTTCTAAGTGACCCCAAACTTTTGAACGGTAGTGTATGTATATATATATATAATTAAATACAGTAATATGAGATCTGTATGTAAAACATTTACATTTACATTTTTGTCATTTAGCAGATGCTCTTATCCAGAGCGGCTTACAGTAAGTGCATTTATCTTAAAATAGCTAGATGAGACAACCACATAGCACAGTCAAATATACAGGATGCTAACATTCCATTCCAGCTAAACAATGCATATATAGCATTTAGCAAAAAACTCATTTTCATACACATCTAAAATCTATTAATAAAAAATCTGAGAACAGTTATATTTTACACACAGATGATGGTACCCATAAGCAATCATTTGTGATGAAAAGGCAGAAGAGTTGGTGGATATAGCATTTTGGAAATAAACTCTTCCTTCATAAAAGAAGACTGTAATGGGGACATTTCAGATGCAGAAACAGTCCTTGACTTTTTCCACATTTTGTTGGGTTACAAAGTGGGATTAAAGTGGATTTAATTGTCATTTTTGGTCAACGAGCTACACAACATACTCTGTAATATCAAAGTAGAAGAAAAATTCTAACATTTATTACAATGTTGAAAAATAAAACACTAATACCTTGATTACATAAGTATTCAACCCCCTGAGACAATACATGTGAGAAACACAGTTGGCAGCGATTACAGTTGTGAGTCTTTCTGGGTAAGTCTCTAAGAGCTTTGCACACCTGGATTGTGCAATATTTACCCATTATTATTTAAAAATCCTTCAAGCTATGTCAAGTTGGTTGTTGATCTTGAGATAGATTTTCAAGACAATTTATGTCAAAACTGTAACTAGGCCACTCAGGAAAATTCAATGTTGTCCTAGCAACTCCAGTGTAAATTTGTCCTTGTGTTTTAAGTTATTGTCCTGCTGAAAGGTGAATTTGTCTCCCAGTGTCTGTTGCAAGGAAGACTGAACCAGGTTTTCCTCTAGGATTTTGTCTGTGCTTAGCTGCCTTCCGTTTCTTTTTATTTAAAAAAACTCTCTAGTCCTTGCCAATGACAAGCATGCCCATAACATGATGCAGCCACCACCATGCTTGAAAATATGAAGAGTGGTACTCAGTGATGTGTTGTGTTGGATTTTCCCCAAATATAATGCTTTGTATTCAGGACAAAAAGTTAATTTATTTGCAAAAATGTTTTGCAGTATTACTTTATTGCCTTGTTGAAAACAGGATGCATGTTTTGGAATATTCTGTACAAGCTTCCAAATTTTCACTCTGTCATTTAGGTTAGTATTGCGGAGTAACTACGATGTTGTTGATCCATCCTCAGTTTTCTACTATCACAGCAATTACACTTTGTAACTGTTTTAAAATCACCATTGGCCTTATGGTGAAATTCCTGAGCAGTTTCCTTTCTCTCTGGCAACTGAGTTAGGAAGGAGGCCTATATCTTTGTAGTGACTGCGTGTATTGATACACCATTCAAAACCGAATTAATAACTTAACCATGCTCAAGGGGATATTCAGCGTCTTCTTACCAATCGGTGCCCTTCTTTGCGAGAAATTGAAAAAACTCCCTGGTCTTTGTGGTTGAATCTGTGCATAAAATTCACTACTCGATTGAGGGACATTACAGATAATTGTATGTGTGGGTTAGTCATAAAACAATTATGTTAACCACTATTATTGAACACAGAATGAGTCAATGCAACTGATTATGTGATTTGTTAAGCACATTTTTACTCCTGAATTTATTGAGGCTTGCCATAACAAACGGGTTGAATACTTATTGACTCAAGACATTTCAGCTTTTCATTTTGTATTAATTTGTCACGCCCTGACCATAGAGAGCCGTAGTTTCTTTATGGTATAGTAGGTCAGGGCGTGACTGGGGTGTTCTAGTCTATGATTTCTATGTGGTGTTCTAGTTTTCAAATTTCTATGTTGGTGTGCTTGATATGGTTCCCAATTAGAGGCAGCTGGTAATCGTTGTCTCTAATTGGGGATCATATTTAGGTAGCCTTTTTTCCACCTGTGTTTTGTGGGATATTGAATTTTGTATTTTGAGTTAGTGTATGTAGCACCTCTGTAGTCACTGTTTGTGTTTTGTTTTATAGTTTCACTTTAATAAATTATGTGGAACTGTAATCATGCTGTGCCTTGGTCCTTCTCTACAAACGAACGTGACATAATTTTGAAATGATTATACAAACTAAATATATGTTTGACATAGGGTATTGTGTGTAGATCAGTGACACAACATCTCTAATAAATCTAATGTAAATGCAGGCTGTAACATAACAACATGTAGAAAAAGTCAAGGGGTGTGAATACTTTCTGAAGGTACTGTAACTAAAGTAACTGTAACTAATATTCAGTTTAGACACAATGTTTAGCATCTTTGGAGTTTCTTTATTACACTTCATTTCCACTGTTCTGCTTGTGAAACTCAAGGTGTGGGTGATGGTCACTAGTGTGGGCTGATGGTCACTAGTGTGGGCTGATGGTCACTAGTGTGGGTTGATGGTCACTAGTGTGGGCTGATGGTCACTAGTGTGGGTTGATGGTCACTAGTGTGGGCTGACGGTCACTAGTGTGGGGTGATGGTCATTAGTGTGGGTTGATGGTCACTAGTGTGGGTTGATGGTCACTAGTGTGGGTTGATGGTCACTAGTGTGGGGTGATGGTCATTAGTGTGGGTTGATGGTCACTAGTGTGGGTTGATGGTCACTAGTGTGGGTTGATGGTCACTAGTGTGGGTTGATGGTCACTAGTGTGGGTTGATGGTCACTAGTGTGGGCTGACGGTCACTAGTGTGGGTTGACGGTCACTAGTGTGGGTTGATGGTCACTAGTGTGGGCTGACGGTCACTAGTGTGGGTTGACGGTCACTAGTGTGGGTTGATGGTCACTAGTGTGGGTTGATGGTCACTAGTGTGGGTTGATGGTCACTAGTGTGGGCTGACGGTCACTAGTGTGGGTTGACGGTCACTAGTGTGGGTTGATGGTCACTAGTGTGGGTTGACGGTCACTAGTGTGGGTTGACGGTCACTAGTGTGGGTTGACGGTCACTAGTGTGGGTTGATGGTCACTAGTGTGGGTTGACGGTCACTAGTGTGGGTTGATGGTCACTAGTGTGGGTTGACGGTAACTAGTGTGGGTTGATGGTCACTAGTGTGGGTTGACGGTCATTAGTGTGGGTTGACGGTCACTAGTGCGGGTTGACGTCATTAGTGTGGGTTGATGGTCACTAGTGTGGGTTGACGGTCACTAGTGTGGGTTGACGGTCACTAGTGTGGGTTGACGGTCACTAGTGTGGGTTGATGGTCACTAGTGTGGGTTGACGGTCACTAGTGTGGGTTGATGGTCACTAGTGTGGGTTGACGGTCACTAGTGTGGGTTGATGGTCACTAGTGTGAGTTGATGGTCACTAGTGTGGGTTGATGGTCACTAGTGTGGGTTGATGGTCACTAGTGTGGGTTGACGGTAACTAGTGTGGGTTGATGGTCACTAGTGTGGGTTGACGGTCATTAGTGTGGGTTGACGGTCACTAGTGCGGGTTGACGTCATTAGTGTGAGTTGATCAAATCAAATTTTATTGGTCACGTACACATATTTAGCAGATGTTTTTGCAGGTGTAGCGAAATGCTAGTGTGGGTTGATGGTCATTAGACCTGATAATGAATGTTATGGATTATTCCCATATCAGTTGACAGTGATTGACGAAAGAATGGAGGTCCAAGTACAAGGACTGAGGACACGCTGATTATTCACTGTTGTATTGTATTGATGACGTTCTGAACACTGTGTGATTCTGTAGCAGCTGACAAGGTCGTTGCCTTTTTGTTTTGACTTCCTACAAGCCTCTCAGGCTGCTGTTTCCAGAACATTTGGTGCTGTCTGATTAAGATATAAAGGTTCTGTCTCCAAGAGGCCAGTTAGACATTTTCTCTGCTTCAATGCTGGGTGGTGTCTCCCTCTTGCAACGTGTAATTAACAGGGTTGATTTTTGATTGACTTCATCTACAACTGCTCTCCTTTTTGTTCACCTGGAAATGTTTATTACACAGGCAAAACGTGAATTAGGAGCAATTCCACTTCACACTGTAGTGACTGAGATGAGTTCCCCCTCACAATGTACAAAACCCTATTGCTCATTATTATCCTACATAACATAAAGGTGCATATTGTGAAGAGGGTGTATGTGGTATAAAGTTACACTGTTTACAACATTCCAGGCTATATTTGGGTATTTATATTAGATCTCAGTGATGATACAGAAGAGGATGTCATTCATTCCAACCCAGCATGTCTCTGGGTTGGAAACTTCATGCTGTGTGATGCCCAGACTACACTACTAGACATCCCAGTATTCTGACTGTCGTCTTGTTGTCTGTCCCATAGAGGAATATGTCATTAGGATATTATTTGCTAAGGATGGGAGTTATATACAGCTATTATGGAGCACAGATACAGAATCCGAGCTGACAAGGTAAAAATCTGTCATTCTGCCCTTGAACAAGGCAGTTAACCCAGTGTTCCTAGGCCGTCAATGTAAATAAGAATTTGTTCTTAACTTCTTGCAACTATAGGGGGTGCTGTTCCGCATTAGCATTTTTTGGTCTCCAAATTAAACTGCCTCGTGCTCAATTCTTGATCGTACAATATGCATATTATTGTTATTATTGGATAGAAAACACTTTCTAGTTTCTATAGCCGTTGGAATTTTGTCTCTGAGTGGTACAGAACTACTTCTACATCACTTTTCCTGACAGGGAGTCAGATTTCAGAAATTTTTACCCCTGATCTGGGATCGGTTTTAAGGTGCCAGTAGATGCTATGGAGAAACCGACACTGCCTACGTCTTCCTCTGGGTGTCAGTAGTCATCACGTTTTGAATGGATTCGATTGCGCAATCAGAGCCACTATAAAACACGAAAACGTAGAAGTACCGCTCTCTTCCTGCATGCGTCATGCGCAAAATCGTTGTTTAGAGAGTGATATTTCTCCGGTCATGTTTTTAGTCGTTATAGTTGTTAAAAACATCATAATGTAGTTAATTTGAACCGTTTTATAGCAATTTATATCCGTTTAGTGCGATTTTGAGGAATTTCTTTGTCGTGCACTCTGAAACTTTGGACACGTTTCGGGGTCCCGTTCGATCGTTAGTGGATATTTCGAAGGACAGAGGACATCTATCGACCAAAAGAAGATTAGACCCAAGAAAGGATTCTTTGCCCAAGATTCTGATGGAAGAACAGCTCACAGTAAGAACAATTTATGATGATAAATCGTGTTTCTGTCGATAAATGTTAAACGTTTATGTCGCCATCTTGTTTGCTATAGCTTCGCTTGGCGCAACCTGTATTGAAAAGTAAGGATAATTTAAAAAATGTAAATCAGCGATTGCATTAAGAACTAATTTGTCTTTCGATTCCTGTCAACCCTGTATTTTTTAGTCAAGTATATGATTAGCTTTCAATTAAACTAGATCACTCTGAAAGATGACGTCAGACATTTTGAGGCTTGATTTCCTAGTATTTTCATTGTGTAACCACGGTTTTGTATGGCTAAATATGCACATTTTCGAACAAACTGTATATGTATGTTGTAAAATGATGTTACAGGAGTGTCATCGGAAGAATTCTGAGAAGGTTAGTGAAAAAATTAATATATTTTGGCGGTGATTACGTTATAGCTCTCTTTGGCTGGAATCGATGCTCTGGTAACGTTTTCACATGTGGTATGCTAACTTATCGATTTATTGTGTTTTCGCTGTAAAACGCTTAGAAAATCTGAAATATTGTCTGGAATCACAAGATCTGGGTCTTTCCATTGCTATGCTTTGTCTATTCTTATGAAATGTTTTATTAAGAGTAAATTGGTCATACACGTTGCTCTCTATAGTAATTCTAGTCGTCTTGTGATGGTCGGTGCAATTGTAAACTGTGATTTCTACCTGAAATATGCACTTTTTTCTAACAAAACCTATCCTATACCATAAATATGTTATCAGACTGTCATCTGAAGAGGTTTTTTCTTGGTTAGTGGCTATCAATATCTTAGTTTAGCCGAATTGGTGATAGCACCTGATGTAGTAAGAAACTGATGGAGTTAGAAAAGTGGTGTATTTTGCTAACGTGTTTAGCTAATAGATTTACATATTTTGTCTTCCCTGTAAAACATTTTAAAAATCTGAAATGGTGGCTTTATTCACAAGATCTGTATCTTTCATCTGGTGTCTTGGACTTGTGATTTAATGATATTTAGATGCTACTATCTACTTGTGAAGCTATGCTAGCTATGCTAATCAGTGTGTGGGGGGGTGGGGGGTGATCCCGGACCCGGGGTAGAGGCTCGTTAGAACTGAATTGCCTAGTTAAATAAAGGTTAAATAAAAAATAAATAAACATTTGACAGGTAACTGCTGTTGTAAAATGGACTTTATCAAATACATTTGATTAATTGATTGTTTGAGCCATATATTTCTAAATACTCCGATGGCAGGTAATCAAACAAAAGTAGCAAATGGACCATCTTCTTTGGGGGGGTACCTGTACCTAAAGTCCTTGCTGGATTACGAGCGAAATCATCCATCGTCATATTGACCATCATATCATTGGTGGAAACCTATCCATCCTCTCATCCTTATCTGCCAATCAGAGTGCAGAATTCTTTCAGCATACTGTGGCGTATTCATTAAGGAAACCGTTTACCGTTAAAGAACCAAACAAAAGCAAACAGAGCAAAACGAGAGTTTCTATTGGACACATGAAGTTAGGTCTCTCCCCGTTTCGTTCTGCTTGCTTCCGTAAAAGAAACGTTTTGCAACAGAATTGGCGTAATGAATACGCCCCTAATTACAAACACGGAAATACTGTGTAGTTTAGAACGACGTCAACGTTGAGTCGCTGATGCAGATGTCAACAATTTGCACGATAGCTGATTTGATATTCATAGCGAAATTACTCACAATTTAGACACATACCTAGCTATCTAGGTAGTGCATCACATATTCCGTTTTCCGATCTATGGAGTTTTTGCAGTTTCTATCATGGGCGTGCATCGTATTTACAGTCGGGATGTTCTCGACTGGACTGTAAGTTTGACAGCTTTCTGCTTTTCAGAGAAACTATCTGGCTAAGTAGCTAACGTTAGCTAGATAACTGTTCTTTATTGCCAACATCGCAAACTTGGGCAGAGACCAAATTCTGTTCTAATTTGCTTGTTTGAATTGCATTAAACTGCGGAAACATAGCTAGCTAGGTGTTGGTTAGCTAGCTAGGTGTTGGTCCACCCTTATCTCACAGATATGAGTTAATCAAATATTTGCTTAGTTATTCGTTCAATGCCCGAGGCTTGTGTAAATAGAATACTCAGGACAGGTGATAATAAAATCATGTTTTAGTTCAGTTCCTTCCTTTTTCTTATGCTAGATTTGTGTGTGTGTGTGTGTGTGTGTGTGTGTGTGTGTGTGTGTGTGTGTGTGTGTGTGTGTGTGTGTGTGTGTGATCCTCTGTCAGGACGGACCTGAAGAAGATGAGAGCTTCCAAAAGTGCAGATAACGTCCAGTTCCTCCCCTTCCTCACCACATGCCTCAAGTAAGCTGTGTGTGTGGTGCCTAGGCAACGTGCCAGTGACCACTGATCAAACCTGGGTCATCTGCATAAGTCATACTGTGTTAGCCCACTGAGCTAATGTCTTGTCTGTCTCTATAGTAACCTGGGCTGGCTGTATTATGGGATACTGAAGACGGATGGGACTCTGGTCCTGGTTAACACCATAGGAGCCTGTCTACAGTCCCTCTACATCCTCTCCTACTGCCACTACACTAATGACAAGGTGAGCTGACCACAGTGTTTTATAGTCTCTCCTACTGCCACTACACCAATGACAAGGTGAGCTGACCACAGTGTTTTATAGTCTCTCCTACTGCCACTACACCAATGACAAGGTGAGCTGACCACAGTGTTTTATAGTCTCTCCTACTGCCACTACACCAATGACAAGGTGAGCTGACCACCGTGTTTTATAGTCTCTCCTACTGCCACTACACCAATGACAAGGTGAGCTGACCACAGTGTTTTATAGTCTCTCCTACTGCCACTACACCAATGACAAGGTGAGCTGACCACAGTGTTTTATAGTCTCTCCTACTGCCACTACACCAATGACAAGGTGAGCTGACCACAGTGTTTTATAGTCTCTCCTAATGCCACTACACCAATGACAAGGTGAGCTGACCACAGTGTTTTATAGTCTCTCCTACTGCCATTACACCAATGACAAGGTGAGCTGACCACAGTGTTTTTAGTCTCTCCTACTGCCACTACACCAATGACAAGGTGAGCTGACCACAGTGTTTTATAGTCTCTCCTACTGCCACTACACCAATGACAAGGTGAGCTGACCACAGTGTTTTATAGTCTCTCCTACTGCCACTACACCAATGACAAGGTGAGCTGACCACAGTGTTTATAGTCTCTCCTACTGCCACTACACCAATGACAAGGTGAGCTGACCACAGTGTTTTATAGTCTCTCCTAATGCCACTACACCAATGACAAGGTGAGCTGACCACAGTGTTTTATAGTATCTCCTACTGCCACTACACCAATGACAAGGTGAGCTGACCACAGTGTTTTATAGTCTCTCCTACTGCCATCACACCAATGACAAGGTTAGCTGACCACAGTGTTTTATAGTCTCTCCTAATGCCACTACACCAATGACAAGGTGAGCTGACCACAGTGTTTTATAGTCTCTCCTACTGCCACTACACCAATGACAAGGTGAGCTGACCACAGTGTTTTATAGTCTCTCCTAATGCCACTACACCAATGACAAGGTGAGCTGACCACAGTGTTTTATAGTCTCTCCTACTGCCACTACACCAATGACAAGGTGAGCTGACCACAGTGTTTTATAGTCTCTCCTACTGCCACTACACCAATGACAAGGTGAGCTGACCACCGTGTTTTATAGTCTCTCCTACTGCCACTACACCAATGACAAGGTGAGCTGACCACAGTGTTTTATAGTCTCTCCTACTGCCACTACACCAATGACAAGGTGAGCTGACCACAGTGTTTTATAGTCTCTCCTACTGCCACTACACCAATGACAAGGTGAGCTGACCACAGTGTTTTATAGTCTCTCCTACTGCCACTACACCAATGACAAGGTGAGCTGACCACAGTGTTTTATAGTCTCTCCTAATGCCACTACACCAATGACAAGGTGAGCTGACCACAGTGTTTTATAGTCTCTCCTACTGCCACTACACCAATGACAAGGTGAGCTCACCACAGTGTTTTATAGTCTCTCCTAATGCCATTACACCAATGACAAGGTGAGCTGACCACAGTGTTTTATAGTCTCTCCTACTGCCACTACACCAATGACAAGGTGAGCTGACCACAGTGTTTTATAGTCTCTCCTAATGCCACTACACCAATGACAAGGTGAGCTGACCACAGTGTTTTATAGTCTCTCCTACTGCCACTACACCAATGACAAGGTGAGCTCACCACAGTGTTTTATAGTCTCTCCTAATGCCATTACACCAATGACAAGGTGAGCTGACCACAGTGTTTTATAGTCTCTCCTACTGCCACTACACCAATGACAAGGTGAGCTCACCACAGTGTTTTATAGTCTCTCCTACTGCCATTACACCAATGACAAGGTTAGCTGACCACAGTGTTTTATAGTTACTTATCGCATAGATACGGCCAGACCTGAATCCCCCAGGAGTGCATTCGTTTGTCTTCGAGATGGTCTGGTAGATATCATAATGATGTTTTTCTGTAGATATTCCAGGTTTGTTTGCTTTAGTTCATTGTTTGTATTTTTCCGTTAGGGTTTGAAGTACACTTTTAGTATATCTGCCCACTGGTTCACTGCTTGAAGCCTAGTTTTAGGGTGTGTGCCAAAATGTTTAAAACTAGTAAACTTGTGTGTGTGTTCGTTCCAGAGGCGAGTGACCTCTCAGACGTTACTAGCAGGAGGAGTGGTCTGTGGAGGCTGGCTGTACTTCAGTGTTCTCCTGCCTCAGGGAGAGTCTCAGCTGGCCCAGCTAGGTCTCACCTGCAGCCTGTTCACTATCAGCATGTACCTGAGTCCACTCGCTGACCTGGTAAATATGCAAACCTTTTCTGACACAGTGTTTATACAATAAGCACCCTATGTCCACGCATTGGACACATTCTTCCACGCACTGGTGAAAACTTTTATACAACTTTAATACAACGTTCAGATAACATACACTCACTAGCCTGGCAAACAGACCTATTTTTCCAATGTTCTGATACCTACCACCCTGATACCCACTATACTCAGATTCCTCACATACTCTCATAAATATGTACGGTAGACCAACAACAGGCCAATAAGATTCCATCTTCAGAACATGACCACCTCTAATCACTCTCTCTCCCCTTGCCCTTTGACTCCTCTCTTTCCCTCTGTTGCCTCTGTGTTACTGTTTATTCCTCCGCCGCATGATATGGGCAAAAAGTCGAATTGTGCTTATTTTTTGGGGGGTGCAAATTAGAGGTCGACCGATTCATCGGAATGGCCGATTAATTAGGGCCGATTTCAAGTTTTCATAACAATCGGAAATCGGTAATTTTGGATGCCGATTTTGGCGATAAAAAAAATAATAATAATTGTATTTATTAATTTTTTTACACCTTTATTTAACTAGGCAAGTCAGTTAAGAACACATTCTTATATTCAATGACGGCCTAGGAACGGTGGGTTAACTGCCTTATTCAGGGGAAGAACGACAGACTTTTACCTTGTCAGCTCAGCGATTCAATCTTGCAACCTTACGGTTAACTAGTCCAACGCTCTAACCACCTGCCTCACGAGGAGCACGCCTGTTACGCGAATGCAGTAAGAAGCCAAGGTAAGTTGCTAGCTACCATTAAACTTATCTTATAAAAAACAATTAATCAATCAATCATAATCACTAGTTATATCTACACATGGTTGATGATACTACTAGTTTATCTAGCGTGTCTTGCGTTGCATATAATCGATGCAGTGCGCATTCGCGAAAAAGGACTGTCGTTGCTCCAACGTGTACCTAACCATAAACATCAATGCCTTTCTTAAAATCAATACACAAGTATATATTTTTAAACCTGCATATTTAGCTAAAAGAAATCCAGGTTAACAGGCAATATTAACCAGGTGAAATTGTGTCACTTCTCTTGCGTTCATTGCACGCAGAGTCAGAGTATATGCAACAGTTTGGGCCGCCTGGCTCATTGTGAACTAATTTGCCAGAATTTTACGTAATTATGTAACATTGAAGGTTGTGCAATGTAACAGGAATATTTAGACTTATGGATGCCACCCGTTAGATAAAATACGGAACGGTTCCGTACTTCACTGAAATAATAAACTTTTTGTTTTCGAGATGATAGTTTCCGGATTCGACCATATTAATGACCTAAGGCTCGTATTTCTGTTATTATGTTATAATTAAGTCTATGATTTGATAGAGTAGTCTGACTGAGCAATGGTAGGCACCAGCACGCTCGTAAGAATTCATTCAAACAGCACTTTCGTGCGTTTTGCCAGCAGCTCTGCTGTTTATGACTTCAAGCCTATCAACTCCTGAGATTAGGCTGGTGTAACCGATGTGAAATGGCTAGCTAGTTAGCGGGGTGCGCGCTAATAGCGTTTCAAACGTCATTCGCTCTGAGACTTGGAGTAGTTGTTCCCCTTGCTCTGCATGGGTAACGCTGCTTCGAGGGTGGCTGTTGTCGATGTGTTCCTGGTTCGAGCCCAGGTAGGAGCGAGGAGAGAGACGGAAGCTATACTGTTACACTGGCAATACTAAAGTGCCTATAAGAACATCCAATAGTCAAAGGTATATGAAATACAAATCGTATAGAGAGAAATAGTCCTATAATAACTACAACCTAAAACTTCTTACCTGGGAATATTGAAGACTCATGTTAAAAGGAACCACCAGCTTTCATATGTTCTCATGTTCTGAGCAAGGAACTTAAACGTTAGCTTTTTTACATGGCACATATTGCACTTTTACTTTCTTCTCCAACACTTTGTTTTTGCATTATTTAAACCAAATTGAACATGTTTCATAATTTATTTGAGGCTAAATTGATTTTATTGATGTAATATATTAAGTTAAAGTAAGTCTTCATTCAGTATTGTTGTAATTGTCATTATTACAAATAAATAAATAAAAATCGTCTGATTAATCGATATCGGCTTTTTTGGTCCTCCAATAAACGGTATCGGCGTTGAAAAATCATAATCGGCCGACCTCTAGTGCAAATATTGCGATATATACTGAACAAAAATCTAAACTCAATATGCAACAACTGAGTTACAGTTCATATAAGGAAATCAGCGAATTGAAATAAATTCATTAGGCCCTAATCTGGATTTCACATGACTGGGCAGGGGCTCAGCCATGGGTGGGCCTGGGAGGGAATAGGAAGTGTGCTGCTTGAGTGACGGGGCAGGGCTTGGTGTGTGGGAAGCAGCTGCAAGAAGGGAGAGGAAGAGAGACAAACTGAGTGAACTATAAAAACGGATGTTACACGTGGCGTTTCTAAATATTGCAATATGGATGTCTTCCTATATGGATATTGCACATGTCAATATTGCGATTTTGATGTGAATTGGATGAATTGTACAGCCCTGCCCTCCACCTTCCTGTTTGTCTCATTCTCCCTCTGTCTGTCTCCTCATATCATCCTGTGTCTATTTCCTGCCTTTCTCTCATCTTTTCTTCCTGTTGTTCAGGGTTTGTGTTTTATCCCTTCTACTCTTTCTGGATACGTTGGAACTGTGTCAATTCATCACCCCCTCTCCTCTCTCTCTCCCCCTCCTCTCCCTCTCTCCCCCTCTCCCTCTCTCCCTCTCTCTCTCTCCCCCTCTCCCTCTCTCTCTACCCCTTTCCCTCTCTCGCCCCTCTCCTCTCTCCTCTCTCTCCCCCTCTCGTCTCTGTCAGATGGAGATAGTGCGTACTGGTAGTGTGGAGCGTTTGTCCTTCTCTTTGACTGTAGCTACCTTCCTCACCTCAACATCCTGGACGCTCTATGGACTACAGCTGCAAGACTACTATATCATGGTGTGTGTGTATACAGTACATTCGGAAACTATTCAGACCCCTTGACTTTTTCCACGTTACAGCCTTATTTTGAAATGTATAAAATTATGTTTTCCCCTCATCAATCTACATAGAATACCCCATAATGACAAAGCAAAAACAAGTTTTATAGAAATTTTTGCAACTGTATTAATTTATAAAAAATACACAACTAAAATATCACATTTACATAAGTATTCAGACCCTTTACTCTGTACTTTGGCAGCGATTACAGCCTCGGGTCTTCTTGGGTATGACACTACAAGCTTGGCACACCTGTATCTGAGGAGTTTCTCTCATTCTTCTCTGCAGATCAGCTCTGTCAGGTTGGATGGGGAATGTCGCTGCACAGCTATTTTCAGGTCTCTCCAGAGATGTTTGATCGGGTTCAAGTCTGGGCTCAGGCTGGGCCACTCAAGGACATTCAGTGACTTGTCCCGAAGCCACTTCTGCATTGTCTTGGCAGGGTTGTTGTCCTTAGAAGGTCCTGAGCGCTCTGGAGCAGATTTTTATCAAGGATCTCTGTGTACTTTGCTACGTTCATCTTTCCCTCGAACCTGACTAGTCTCCCAGTCCCTGCCGCTGAAAACATCCTCACAGCATGATGCTGCCACCACAATGTTTCACCATAGGGATGGTGCTAGGTTTCCACCAGACGTGACGCTTGGCATTCAGGCCAAATAGTTCAATCTTGGTTTCATCTGAGTAGAGAATCTTGTTTCTCATGGTCTGAGTCTTTAGGTGCATTTTGGCAAACTCCAAGCAGGCTGTCATGTGCCTTTTACTGAGGAGTGGCTTCCATCTGGCCACGATACCATAAAACCCTGATTTGGTAGAGTGCTGCAGAGATGGTTATCCTTCTGGAAGATTCTCCCATCTCCACAGAGGAACTCTGGAGCTCTGTCAGAATGACCATCGGGTTCTTGGTCACCTCCCTGACCAAGGCTCTTCTCCCCCGATTGCTCATTTTGGCCTGGTGGCCAACTCTAGGAAGAGTCTTGGTGGTTCCAAAATTCTTCCATTTAAGAATGATGGAGGCCACTGTGTTCTTGGGGACCTTCAATGCTGCATAAATGTTTTGGTACCCTTCCCAGATTTGTGCCTCGACACAATCCTGTCTCGGAGCTCTACGGACAATTCCTTCAACCCCATGGCTTGGTTTTTGCACTGACATGCACTGTCAACTGTGGGACCTTATATAGACAGGTGTGTGCCTTTCCAAATCATGTCCAATCAATTGAATTTACCACAGGTTGACAACAATCAAGTTGTAGAAACATCTCAAGGATGATCAATGGAAACAGGATGCACCTGAGCTTAATTTCTTTCTGTCTCATAGCAAAGGGTCTGAATACTTACGTAAGTAAGGTATTTGTTTTTTTGTTTTTTTAATCTAGTTCTTGCTTTGTCATTATGGGGTATTGTGTGTAGATTGAAGAGAAAAAAATGTATTTAATCAATTTTAGAATGAGGCTGTAAAGTAACAAAATGTGGAAAAAGTCAAGGGGTCTGAATAGACTGTATGTGAGACATGGTAGGGACTGTTAAATGATTGTAAATTACCTTTAGGGAAAGGGGGATACCTATTCAGTTGTACAACTGAAATGTGTCTTCCGCATTTAAGCCAACCCCTCTGAATCAGAGCGGTGCGGAGAACTGCCTTAATCGACATCCAGGTCTTCGGCGCCCGGGGAACAGGGGGTTAACTGCCTTGCTTAGGGGCAGAATGACAGATTTTTACCTTGTCAGCTCGGGGATTCGAACCAGCAACCTTTCAGTTACTGGCCCAACGCTCCTACCCGCCAGGCTTTAACCTCTGTGTGTTTGTTTGTGTGTTCCAGGTTCCAAACACGCCAGGCATTGTGACCAGTCTCATCCGGTTTTTCCTGTTCTGGAGATTTGCATCTGTCAATCAAGGCGTGCAATCCTATAAGCTCATCGAAATCTAAGTGGCTGGAGACTCGCACACCAATGGTTACAAGGGAGAGAGATAACAGGCTTCTTGACCCTATCATGGTCAGGCTGTCAATCACTGATATTGTTACTCATATTGTAAATGATTCATGATCACTCCTAACCACCAAGGGTTTAAGAAGACTTTCTCCTCTCAAGGTAGAAGCTGTCCCTAATCACAGATCTAGGATCAGAGTACCCTAGCAATGGGGGATGAATAAATATCTGACCCTGTATCAGTGGTTAGGGGCATCTTCCTCATCTTTCTCCCTCCACCACTTCCTTTTAGTGCCTTCTGTCCTAGTCTGGGACATCATTAGTGCCACCTGAGAACTCAACCATGTGCGGGACAGTCCTGCCCTGTCAATCACAGTAGTCTCTTTTACCCAGTGGGAGGTTTTTTGCTCAGCATCAATGCGCTGCTATTGGTTGAATCGCTCTAACTAACAGGGCAGGATGATCCCGCCTCTAGTGGGGTTTGAGACCCCCTCACCTTTATAGTTGACTTGTCTGTCCTCATCACTATGGTACCCTGTGAACTAGGGGTGAACAACTGTTCCTGGTAGCCACAGTATCTGCTGGGTTGTTATCCTTCTCTTTTAACTAGACTGATGTACAGTGCATTTGGAAAGTTTTCAGACCCCTTGAGTTTTTCCACATTTTGTTACGTTACAGCCTTACACTAAAATGTATTAAATTGTTTCTTTTCCTCATCAATCTACACACAATACCCCAGAATGACAAAGCAAAGAGAGGTTTATTTTTTAATTTTTTTGTACATTTATAAAATTAAAATAAATGGAAATATCACATTTCAGGTATTCAGACCCTTTACTCAGTACTTTGTTGAAGCACCTTTGGCAGCGATTACAGCCTCGAGTCTTCTTGGGTAGGACGCTACAAGCTTGTCACACCTGTATTTGGGGAGTTTCTCCCATTCTTCTCTGCAGATCTTCTCAAACTCTGTCAGGTTGGATGGGAACGTTGCCGCACAGCTATTTTTAAGGTCTCTCCGGAGATGTTAGATCGTGTTCAAGTCCAGAGACTTCTCCCGAAGCCACTCCTGCATTGTCTTGGCTGTGTGCTTAGGGTCATTATCCTGTTGGAAGGTGAACCTTTGCCTCAGACTGAGAACCTGCACCAGAGCGCTCAGGACTTCATCAAGGATCTCTCTGTACTTTGCTCAGTTCATCTTACCCTCAATCCTGACTAGTCTCCCAGTCCCTGCCGCTGAAAAACATCCCCACAGCATGATGCTGCCACCACCATGCTTCACCGTAGGGATGGTGTCAGGTTTCATCCAGACATGATGCTTGGCATTCAGGCCAAAGAGTTCAGTCTTGGTTTTATCAGAACAGAGAATCTTGTTTCTCATGATCTGATAGTCCTTTGGGTGCCTTTTGGCAAACCAAGCGGGCTGTCATGTACCTTTTACTGAGGAGTGGCTTCCGTCTAGCTACTCTACCATAAAGGCCTGATAGGTGGAGTTCTGAAAAAAGGTTGTTCTTCTGGAAGGTTCTCCCATCTTCACAGAGGAACTCTGTCAGTGTTCTTGGTCACCTCCCTGACCAAGGCCCTTCTCTCCAGATTGCTCAGTTTGGCCGGGTGGCCAGCTCTAGGAAGAGTCTTGGTGGTTCCAAACTTCTTCCATTTAAGAATGATGGAGGTCACTGTGTTATTGGGGACCTTCAACACTACAGAAATGTTTTGGTACCCTTCCCCATATCTTTTCCTCGACACAATCCTGTCTCGGAGCTCTACGGACAATTCCTTCGACCTCATGGCTTGGTTTTTGCTCTGACATGCACTGTCAACTGTGGGACCTTATATAGACAGGTGTGTGCCTTTCCAAATCATGTCCAATCAATTGAATTTACCGTAGGTGGACTTCAGTCAAGTTGTAGAAACATCTCAAGGATGATCATTGGAAACAGGATGCACCTGAGCTCAATTTCGAGTCTCATCGCAAAGGGTCTGAATACTTATGTATATAAGGTATTTCTGTTTTTTTATAGATTTGCAAAAATTTATATAAACCTGTTTTCACTCTGACATCATGGGATATTGTGTAAGCTTGATGAGGATTATTATTTAATTAATCAATTTTAGAATAAGGCTGATAATACTTTCTGAAAGCACTGAATACCTGGATAACCAGACGTCTAGGATAACCAGACGTCTACGGTCTAGACTCGCTAGTCAATCACTTATATGAATGGGTCAGTTAAGTACCACGGAGAGATGAAGCAGGACTGTGTGGTCCTAGTAGTACTAGTTGTAGCTGGGGTGTAGAGCCCTCAGTTGTACATCCCTACTAGGGTTGCAAAACTCCAGACATCCCGGTTGGCGGATTCACAGAATCTGAAGGGAATAAGAAGGAAATCTGGAGCCCTCCAACCAGGATTTCTGGAGAACCAGGGAATGTATTGAAAGTTTCTGTAATTTTGCAGCCCTTACCCTACTCTAACCCTAACCCTAACCCTTACCCTAACCCTAACCCTTACCCTATTCTAACCCTAACTCTAACCCTTACCCTACTCTAACCCTAACCCTAACCCTTACCCTACTCTAAGCAGACCTGACATGTACTCTACATAATCGGTACTTGGTCTCTAAATCCATGAACTGAGGGAAGACTATGAATTCCATTCTTATTGTGTTTCATACAATGTTTTTATTGGTTGTATTTGGGTCGTATGTCTTTGTGTGCAAAATGTTTTTTTGTTGTTTTTATTGGTTTACGTTTGTCCAAACTAAATATACTGTAAGTATGTTGTCTGTGCTCTTTTTGTTGTTGTTGATGCATTGCATTGTGTATAGGGAATTCTACATATGCTATTTTAATGTGATATTATCACTCTGGAAATAAGGGAGTTGGGGCTTTGCTGGTTCTTCAGACTGATTGAATAAATGTTTTATACTGTCTAACATCCAGTGTTTTTCCTTGTGTGGAAAAGGAGTATCCACATAGGCCTACTGCTAACATGAATAGGTACAATTTGATTGGCTGAATATGCAGACATATTGAACGAGGTGAGAGCACTGCACTTGACCATGTGGAACACCAGTGGTGTATTAATTAGTCAGTTGCAAAGCGTTTAGCAACAGAAACCATTTACTCTAAAAGTAAGTTTCTATTGGACAAATTCAGGTAGGTCCCTCCTCGTTTGCTTCCTAGAGTAAACGGTAAACAGTTTCGCAACGGAATCCGACTAATAAATACACCCCTGCTCTTGTAGTTATGTGGGGTTTGTTTGTGTTTTAGGGTTAATGAGGTTACCCTTAGGTTTGTTTGTGTGGAAAGCAGTGTGTGAGACCTTGCGTGATTGGGCGATACTGGGAATGAGTTTGTGTGAGTGAGACAAGGCAGTGTGATTGTTCTGCAATGAGAATGTGTTGATGTGTGTGCGCATGAGTAAGTGTGTTTTCCTAGCCAACACTGCCTGATTGGGCAGCTGTGGGAACGGCTGTGTTTTGGGTTTCTCAGCGTGTGTGTATGTGTGTGCCAGCTTCTCTTCCTGTACTCAAAAGATCCAGCCTCCCTACTGAGAACACACAGACACAACACCAAGAGAGTGGGAGTGGGGGAAAAGAGGGGGGAGGTGGGGGGGGGGGGGATGTGAGGAAAGAGGGAGGAATAGGGTCAAGGGAACAGCAGAGATTGACAGAGTGTAACAGAAGATGTAAGAGAGAATGGAAGGATCAAGGAAAAGGATAGAGAGACATAGCTATGCCACAGGGAGAGAGACATAGCTATGCCACAGGGAGAGAGAGATAGCTATGCCACAGGGACAGAGACCTAGCTATGCCACAGGGAGAGAGAGATAGCTATGCCACAGGGACAGAGACCTAGCTATGCCACAGGGAGAGAGACATAGCTATGCCACAGGGAGAGAGAGATAGCTATGCCACAGGGAGAGAGACATAGCTATGCCACAGGGAGAGAGAGATAGCTATGCCACAGGGACAGAGACCTAGCTATGCCACAGGGAGAGAGACATAGCTATGCCACAGGGAGAGAGAGATAGCTATGCCACAGGGAGATAGCTATGCCACAGGGACAGAGACCTAGCTATGCCACAGGGAGAGAGACCTAGCTATGCCACAGGGAGAGAGACATAGCTATGCCACAGGGAGAGAGAGATAGCTATGCCACAGGGACAGAGACCTAGCTATGCCACAGGGAGAGAGACATAGCTATGCCACAGGGAGAGAGAGATAGCTATGCCACAGGGAGATAGCTATGCCACAGGGACAGAGACCTAGCTATGCCACAGGGAGAGAGACCTAGCTATGCCACAGGGAGAGAGACCTAGCTATGCCTCAGGGAGAGAGACATAGCTATGCCACAGGGAGAGAGACCTACCTATGCCACAGGGAGAGTGACCTAGCTATGCCACAGGGGAAAGACATAGCTATGCCTCAGGGAGAGAGACATAGCTATGCCACAGGGAGAGAGAGATAGCTATGCCACAGGGACAGACACCTAGCTATGCCACAGGGAGAGAGACCTAGCTATGCCACAGGGGAAAGACCTAGCTATGCCACAGGGAGAGAGACCTAGCTATAACACAGGGAGAGAGACCTAGCTATGCCACAGGGAGAGAGAGATATCTATGCCACAGGGTGAGAGACATTGCTATGCCACAGGGACAAAGATGTACCTATGCCACAGGGAGAGAGAGATAGCTATGCCACAGGGAGAGAGAGATATATATGCTACAGGGAGAGAGAGATATATATGCTACAGGGAGAGAGATAGCTATGCCACAGGGAGAGAGACCTAGCTATGCCACAGGGAGAGAGATAGCTATGCCACAGGGAGAGAGACCTAGCTATGCCACAGGGAGAGAGAGATAGCTATGCCACAGGGAGAGAGATAGCTATGCCACAGGGAGAGAGATAGCTATGCCACAGGGAGAGAGAGATAGCTATGCCACAGGGAGAGAGATAGCTATGCCACAGGGATAGAGACCTAGCTATGCCACAGGGAGAGAGAGATAGCTATGCCACAGGGAGAGAGACCTAGCTATGTCACAGGGAGAGAGACATAGCTATGCCACAGGGAGACAGACATAGCTTTGCCACAGGGAGAGAGACCTAGCTATGCCACAGGGAGAGAGATAGCTATGCCACAGGGAAAGAGACCTAGCTATGCCACAGGGAGAGAGAGATAGCTATGCCACAGGGAGAGAGAGATAGCTATGCCACAGGGAGAGAGATAGCTATGCCACAGGGAGAGAGACCTAGCTATGTCACAGGGAGAGAGACATAGCTATGCCACAGGGAGACAGACATAGCTTTTCCACAGGGAGACAGACATTGCTATGCCACAGGGACAAAGATGTACCTATGCCACAGGGAGAGAGAGATAGCTATGCCACAGGGAGAGAGAGATATATATGCTACAGGGAGAGAGAGATATATATGCTACAGGGAGAGAGATAGCTATGCCACAGGGAGAGAGACCTAGCTATGCCACAGGGAGAGAGATAGCTATGCCACAGGGAGAGAGACCTAGCTATGCCACAGGGAGAGAGAGATAGCTATGCCACAGGGAGAGAGATAGCTATGCCACAGGGAGAGAGATAGCTATGCCACAGGGAGAGAGAGATAGCTATGCCACAGGGAGAGAGATAGCTATGCCACAGGGATAGAGACCTAGCTATGCCACAGGGAGAGAGAGATAGCTATGCCACAGGGAGAGAGACCTAGCTATGTCACAGGGAGAGAGACATAGCTATGCCACAGGGAGACAGACATAGCTTTGCCACAGGGAGAGAGACCTAGCTATGCCACAGGGAGAGAGATAGCTATGCCACAGGGAAAGAGACCTAGCTATGCCACAGGGAGAGAGAGATAGCTATGCCACAGGGAGAGAGAGATAGCTATGCCACAGGGAGAGAGATAGCTATGCCACAGGGAGAGAGACCTAGCTATGTCACAGGGAGAGAGACATAGCTATGCCACAGGGAGACAGACATAGCTTTGCCACAGGGAGAGAGACCTAGCTATGCCACAGGGAGAGAGATAGCTATGCCACAGGGAGAGAGACCTAGCTATGCCACAGGGAGAGAGAGATAGCTATGCCACAGGGAGAGAGAGATAGCTATGCCACAGGGAGAGAGAGATAGCTATGCCACAGGGAGAGAGATAGCTATGCCACAGGGAGAGAGACCTAGCTATGCCACAGGGAGAGAGAGACAGCTATGCCACAGGGAGAGAGACATAGCTATGCCACAGGGAGAGAGAGATAGCTATGCCACAGGGAGAGAGAGATAGCTATGCCACAGGGAGACAGACATAGCTTTGCCACAGGGAGTGAGAGGCAGCCTACAGGTGTGACTACTAGATGGTCTGGTTTTGATTCAACGGGAAATAGAAGAGGACATCTCAGTATAAACACTAGGGCTCTACTCTGGGAGGGAGGGAGGAAGAGATGAGGGATCTGAAGGCTTCTTGTGCGGAACAGTTTGTTCATATATTATGTCTTTCTTCCTTTTGGTCTTCGCTAAGGTTTTTTTTGGCTGTTTGCGCACACATTTTTTTCTCTCGGCAAACTGAAGATCTGGAGCCGAAGTCTGCACCCCTTCCTCATCATTGGTCAACAGTAGGGATTCTTCAACGATGTGTTGTCATTCAACGATAGACGACTCGTTTTTATGCACATTTCTTCACTTGAGAAATACTGCACCAAACATCTTAGTTAGATGTCAAAATGCTCAACTAAAGTGAAAAACTCACCAGAAGTGGGCGGGCAGAAAGGACGGGCAGAGCAGTGACTTTATTCTAGCAAGATAGTCCATGTCTCCGATCATCTTTGCTGATAGCAATGTTGTGTTTCCATAAGTGGATGAATTGGTCTAATGTAGCATGTATGGTAAAGCCTCAACCCTTAGCTATCTCTTCCAATTCAAATGAGCTAAAAAAAAGTGAATAATGACAAAATATGTGTTGTTTTGTGTGACTACAGCACCAGTGATAGAAGGCAGAAATAGAGACACGTTCTTATTGAGCGAGGCACTGGCTTCCGTTGGGTCATTATAATTCAAAACAATACATTCTAAAATAAATCACACACACGCCTCGCACGGTCGCCTTTGGTGAGTTTAGGCCATTAGATCTCTGCAAAAACGTCTAAATTAATGACAGATTTCTTGAGTTATCTTCATTTAATTCTGACAATTTTGAGGGAGTGTATATTATTGTGGGTGTAGTGAAATGCTTGTGTTCCTAGCTCCAACAGTGAAGTAGTGTCTAACAATTCACTACAATACACACATCTGAAAGTAAAAGAATGGAATTAAGAAATATATAAATATTAGAATGAGTGGCATTGACTAAAATACAGTAGAATAGAATACAGTATATACATATGAGATGGGTAAAGCATTACTTTTCAGGGAGTATGACTAAAATACAGTAGAATAGAATACAGTATATACATATGAGATGAGCATTACTTTTAAGGGAGTATGACTAAAATACAGTAGAATAGAATACAGTATATACATATGAGATGGGTAAAGCATTACTTTTAAGGGAGTATGACTATAATACAGTAGAATAGAATACAGTATATACATATGAGATGAGCATTACTTTTAAGGGAGTATGACTAAAATACAGTAGAATAGAATACAGTATATACATATGAGATGAGTAAAGCATTACTTTTAAGGGAGTATGACTAAAATACAGTAGAATAGAATACAGTATATACATATGAGATGAGTAAAGCATTACTTTTAAGGGAGTATGACTAAAATACAGTAGAATATAATACAGTATATACATATGAGATGAGTAAAGCATTACTTTTAAGGGAGTATGACTAAAATACAGTAGAATAGAATACAGTATATACATATGAGATGAGTAAAGCATTACTTTTAAGGGAGTATGACTAAAATACAGTAGAATAGAATACAGTATATACATATGAGATGAGTAAAGCATTACTTTTAAGGGAGTATGACTAAAATACAGTAGAATAGAATACAGTATATACATATGAGATGGGTAAAGCATTACTTTTAGGGGAGTATGACTAAAATACAGTAGAATAGAATACAGTATATACATATGAGATGAGTAAAGCATTACTTTTAGGGGAGTATGACTAAAATACAGTAGAATAGAATACAGTATATACATATGAGATGAGTAAAGCATTACTTTTAAGGGAGTATGACTAAAATACAGTAGAATAGAATACAGTATATACATATGAGATGAGTAAAGCATTACTTTTAAGGGAGTATGACTAAAATACAGTAGAATAGAATACAGTATATACATATGAGATGAGTAAAGCATTACTTTTAAGGGAGTATGACTAAAATACAGTAGAATAGAATACAGTATATACATATGAGATGGGTAAAGCATTACTTTTAGGGGAGTATGACTAAAATACGGTAGAATAGAATACAGTATATACATATGAGATGAGTAAAGCATTACTTTTAAGGGAGTATGACTAAAATACAGTAGAATAGAATACAGTATATACATATGAGATGAGTAAAGCATTACTTTTAAGGGAGTATGACTAAAATACAGTAGAATAGAATACAGTATATACATATGAGATGAGTAAAGCATTACTTTTAAGGGAGTATGACTAAAATACGGTAGAATAGAATACAGTATATACATATGAGATGAGTAAAGCATTACTTTTAAGGGAGTATGACTAAAATACAGTAGAATAGAATACAGTATATACATATGAGATGAGTAAAGCATTACTTTTAAGGGAGTATGACTAAAATACAGTAGAATAGAATACAGTATATACATATGAGATGAGTAAAGCATTACTTTTAAGGGAGTATGACTAAAATACAGTAGAATAGAATACAGTATATACATATGAGATGAGTAAAGCATTACTTTTAAGGGAGTATGACTAAAATACAGTAGAATAGAATACAGTATATACATATGAGATGAGTAAAGCATTACTTTTAAGGGAGTCTGACTAAAATACAGTAGAATAGAATACAGTATATACATATGAGATGAGTAAAGCATTACTTTTAAGGGAGTATGACTAAAATACAGTAGAATAGAATACAGTATATACATATGAGATGAGTAAAGCATTACTTTTAAGGGAGTATGACTAAAATACAGTAGAATAGAATACAGTATATACATATGAGATGAGTAAAGCATTACTTTTAAGGGAGTATGACTAAAATACAGTAGAATAAAATACAGTATATACATATGAGATGAGTAAAGCATTACTTTTAAGGGAGTATGACTAAAATACAGTAGAATAGAATACAGTATATACATATGAGATGGGTAAAGCATTACTTTTAAGGGAGTATGACTAAAATACAGTAGAATAGAATACAGTATATACATATGAGATGAGTAAAGCATTACTTTTAAGGGAGTATGACTAAAATATAGTAGAATAGAATACAGTATATACATATGAGATGAGTAAAGCATTACTTTTAAGGGAGTATGACTAAAATACAGTAGAATAGAATACAGTATATACATATGAGATGAGTAAAGCATTACTTTTAAGGGAGTATGACTAAAATACAGTAGAATAGAATACAGTATATACATATGAGATGAGTAAAGCATTACTTTTAGGGGAGTATGACTAAAATACAGTAGAATAGAATACAGTATATACATATGAGATGAGTAAAGCATTACTTTTAGGTGAGTATGCGAGTGCACTTGTTTGGCTTGGTGCCTTTAGGGGGGAGGGTGTAAGGAAAGGGTGTAAGGAGCGCAGGGGGGGTTCTCTCTGATAAAAACTAGGAATAATACAGAGAGATGAAGGGAATAGTTGAGGAGAGAAGGAGGGGCTGATTGGAGGGGTGTAGTCCCAATGTAAGGAGAGAGATGGGGACAATAGAAGGATCTACTGTATGGAGACACACAGACTAGACAAAGCTACAACAATGGGTTAATACACACCCATGTGATCATTGTGATTGTGTACGTGTCTTGGGGAGAGAGAGTTAGGGTATGGTTGTCTGGGGCGTACGGGCAAGAGGGGGACAAGATGTTGTGTGTGTTTAATCAGTGGAACAATGGCAGTCTGCTCACAAACAGGATCCCTCTGTTTCCTGAGTCTCTCTCTCTCTCTCTCTCTCTCTCTCTCTCTCTCTCTCTCTCTCTCTCTCTCTCTCTCTCTCTCTCTCTCTCTCTCTCACTCTCTCTCTCTCTCGCTCTCTCTCGCTCTCTCTCTCTCTCGCTCTCTCTCTCTCTCTCTCTCTCTCTCTCTCTCTCTCTCTCTCTCTCTCTCTCTCTCTCTCTCTCTCTCTCTCACACAGACATGTACGCATGCACTCACAAACAACCACCCGAGCCACTGCCTGTTCACCCCACTACCATCCTGAAGGTGAAGTCAGTACAGGTGCATCAAAGCAGGGACCGAGAGACTGAAAAACAGCTTCTAGCTCGAGGCCATCAGACTGTTAAACAGCCACCACTAACTCAGAGAGGCTGCTGTCTACAATGAGACCCAATCACTGGCTACTTTAATAAATGGATCACTAGTCACTTTAATAATAATGTTTACATATCTTGTATTACTCATCTCATATGTATATACTCTATTTTATACCATCTACTGCATCTTGCCTATGCCGCTCTGTTGTTGCTCATCCATATATTTATATGTATATATTCTTATTCCATTCCTTTACTTAGATTTGTGTGAATAAAGTAATTGTTAGATTACTTGTTAGATATTGCTGCACTGTCGGAACTAGAAGCACAAGTATTTCGCAACACTTGCATTAACATCTGCTAACCATGTGTATGTGACCAATAACATCTGCTAACCATGTGTATGTGACCAATAACATCTGCTAACCATGTGTATGTGACCAATAACATCTGCTAACCATGTGTATGTGACCAATAACATCTGCTAACCGTGTGTATGTGACCAATAACATCTGCTAACCATGTGTATGTGACCAATAACATCTGCTAACCATGTGTATGTGACCAATAACATTTGATTTGATTTGATGAAGCCTTCACTTCACTGGTAATGTGAAATTGAGATTGATTAATCTGAAGGATCAAATTATTCTCAGCAGAAACAGATTTAACAAGAACAGCAGGGGCTGAAGAGTGAAACATGGTGCAGACTCAGCATAAGCATAAGCAGACACACACACACACACACACACACACACACACACACACACACACACACACACACACACACACACACACACACACACACACACACACACACACACACACACACACACACACACACACACACACACACACACACACACACACACACACACACACACACACACACACACACACACAAACATACATTGACACAGTCAGCATGTGCACTCTCTACAATCAGTAAAAACACACCTGTCCCAGCTGTTGTTTTGAAGAGAGAAAGAGGGCGAAAGAAGGAGGGAGGTATGTGCTTCTCTCTCATTTTTTCCTGTCACCCCCTCCTCTCTGTCTCTCTCTCCTCAACCCCCCTCTCTGTCTCTCTCTCCTCACCCCTCACCCCCTCCTCTCTGTTTCTCTCTCCTCACCCCCTCCTCTCTGTTTCTCTCTCCTCACCCCCCCTCTCTGTCTCTCTCTCCTCACCCCTCACCCCCTCCTCTCTGTTTCTCTCTCCTCACCCCCTCCTCTCTATTTCTCTCTCCTCACCCCCCCTCTCTGTCTCTCTCTCCTCAACCCCCCTCTCTGTCTCTCTCTCCTCACCCCTCACCCCCTCCTCTCTGTTTCTCTCTCCTCACCCCCTCCTCTCTGTTTCTCTCTCCTCAACCCCCCTCTCTGTCTCTCTCTCCTCACCCCTCACCCCTCCTCTCTGTTTCTCTCTCCTCACCCCCTCCTCTCTGTTTCTCTCTCCTCACCCCCCTCCTCTCTGTTTCTCTCTCCTCACCCCCCTCCTCTCTCTCTCTCTCCTCACTCCCTCCTCTCTGTTTCTCTCTCCTCACCCCCCTCCTCTCTGTTTCTCTCTCCTCACCCCCTCCTCTCTGTTTCTCTCTCCTCACCCCCTCCTCTCTGTTTCTCTCTCCTCACCCCCCTCCTCTCTGTTTCTCTCTCCTCACTCCCTCCTCTCTGTTTCTCTCTCCTCACCCCCTCCTCTCTGTTTCTCTCTCCTCACCCCCCTCCTCTCTGTTTCTCTCTCCTCACCCCCTCCTCTCTGTTTCTCTCTCCTCACCCCTCCTCTCTGTTTCTCTCTCCTCACCCCCTCCTCTCTGTTTCTCTCTCCTCACCCCCCTCCTCTCTGTTTCTCTCTCCTCACCCCCCTCCTCTCTCTCTCTCTCCTCACTCCCTCCTCTCTGTTTCTCTCTCCTCACCCCCCTCCTCTCTGTTTCTCTCTCCTCACCCCCTCCTCTCTGTTTCTCTCTCCTCACCCCTCCTCTCTGTTTCTCTCTCCTCACCCCCTCCTCTCTGTTTCTCTCTCCTCACCCCCCTCCTCTCTGTTTCTCTCTCCTCACCCCCTCCTCTCTCTCTCTCTCCTCACTCCCTCCTCTCTGTTTCTCTCTCCTCACCCCCCTCCTCTCTGTTTCTCTCTCCTCACCCCCTCCTCTCTGTTTCTCTCTCCTCACCCCCCTCCTCTCTGTTTCTCTCTCCTCACCCCCTCCTCTCTGTTTCTCTCTCCTCACCCCCTCCTCTCTGTTTCTCTCTCCTCACCCCCTCCTCTCTGTTTCTCTCTCCTCACCCCCCTCCTCTCTGTTTCTCTCTCCTCACCCCCCTCCTCTCTCTCTCTCTCCTCACCCCCCTCCTCTCTGTTTCTCTCTCCTCACCCCCCTCCTCTCTGTTTCTCTCTCCTCACCCCCCTCCTCTCTGTTTCTCTCTCCTCACCCCCTCCTCTCTGTTTCTCTCTCCTCACCCCCCTCCTCTCTGTTTCTCTCTCCTCACCCCCTCCTCTCTGTTTCTCTCTCACCCCCCTCCTCTCTCTCTCTCCTCAGTTTCCTTTTTTATGTTTTTACTTCTCAGATGTTAGTTGTGTCTCCCTCTTCCTTGTTGTTACCCCTGACTTTCCCTTATCTTGATCATCTCTGTGTGCGTGCATGTCTGTCTGTGTGTGTGTGCATATGTGTGTGCGTGTGTGCGCATATGTGTGTGCGTGTGTGCATGCGTGCCTGCCTGTCTGCATGCCTGCATGTGTTCCTGCAGGTAAAAGAGAGAGATAACAGAGGGGTGCTGTGATTGACTTATACAACACACACACACACACACACACACACACACACACACACACACACACACACACACACACACACACACACACACACACACACACACACACACACACACACACACACACACACACACACACACACACACACACACACACACACACAGAGAGATAAGAGCAGTGGTGGAAAAATATCCCAATTTCCATACTTGAGTAAAAGTAAAGATACCTTGAAAGAAAATTACTCAAGTAAAAGTGAAAGTCACTCAGTAAAAAGTGAAAGTCACCCAGTAAAATACATAAACATACAAGTCTAGAAGTATTTGGTTTTAAATGTACTGAAGTATCAAAAGTAAAAGTATAAATCGATGTTATTCTTTTTTTTTCATTTAGTGACAGCTAGGGGCACAGTTCAGTACTCAGACATAATTTACAAGCATTTGTGTTTAGTGAGTCTGCCAGATGAGAGGCAGTAGGGATGACCAGGGATGTTCTCTTGATGAGTGTGTGAAATAGACAATTCTCCTGTCCTGAAAAGCATTCAAAATGTAACGAGTGCCTTTGGGTGAACAGTAAACGTTTTGTTTTTTTAACCCATTTGTTTGTGAGAAATATAAATGGGATCAAATGTGGTTTATATTGAACCTTTGGGCGAACTAGACTACCTAGACTTTTTCAATTCAAAATGATTAACTGGAATGAGTCAATAACACAGTATCTGACGTAGACTGTGAGTACATGTTTAATTAGGCCTACAGTTGCATAGGGCAGGACTACACAATGCAAACCTGCATAAAGCAAGCTAAACCCAGTGTGTTTTATTGTCTGCTTTCTCTGTGTCTGTGTGTAGGAACCCCCCCCTAGTCCTTCTTTAAAATAGAATTCATATGAACAAGTACACTGTTGGTGCAGTTTGACAGGGGTTTCATCCTCTACAAGGCCAGGAGTTTTTCCAGGAGTTTTTTAACACCATGTGACTATTAGAAAAACTCTGGTCCCATCATAGCCCATATTAAACAAATTAATCATGTCATACCATATAAGGTCTGGAGTTTCACCTGGTTAGGTTACCAGATCAGGAAAAACTACGGGCCCCAGAATGCATTTTTCACCACACTACTCTGGGACCTGAGGTGCCACCTCTGGATAGGAGATTGACAAGTCACACAGACTGAGAAACAGATAGTTAAAGCTGCACTATGTATATTTTTGGGCGACCCGACCAAATTCACATGCGTTATAGATCTGTCATTCTCATTGAAAGCAAGTCTAAGAAGCTGTAGATCTGTTCTATCTGCTCTATTTCTATGCTTCCCGTTCTTAAGTGTAGTATTTGCATCTTTAACTTTCAGTTTTGTACAGCAGCTTCAAACAGTTGAAAATACAATATGTTTGGTTATTTATCTATATTTCACAGCGGTTTAGATGATACAATGATTCTCTACACTCCGAGTGCTTGTTTTGTCACAAACTGAATTGAGGTGAACTATCAGTATTTTAGCAACCAGGAAATGGTGGAGCGAGTTCTGCGTATTGTACCTTTAGTTAAATCATGTTGTTGTCGTAGATCACATTCAACCAATTATGATCCACGTGGTCTGTCTTCAACAGTACTGATGATTGTGTCTGTGGACATTTGGCAAATTTTGATTGATTACTCATTCTGGGTGGGAATCTGACTGATACCTAGTTTTTGATAGAGATTTTTGTGAGATTTCAGATTCTGTTAATGTATTTATAGGCTAATGCCTTCTCTTACAGTTTTTTACAGTCACTTTGGCACTAATTTCGGGACCTTGATGTCATTTTTCAAAACTCTAGACACAAAACTCACAACCAATGATCAAAATGCACATTTTTTAAAACTCTATTACCATTTCAAAATGCAATTCACACATTACATCTGAGATGACTGTCTATTCATTTCATTACAATGATCTAACTATCAATTGATACAACTGCTCAAAATGATAAGTAACTGTTGCATTACTCTTAATGCATAGTTTTTATGGAAACTGACAAACAATATTCCATGTTTAGATCATGAAAGTTTCAGGATAACGAGATCCATTGACACCAATTACCGTGGAACATGAACCAATTGGACTACATTATCTATGGATGTAATATTTCAACAGCATTCTTTATCAGACACTGTTTCTATGGTCCCATGTACCACTTTTCCAGACCATGTTTTCAGATTTGACATTACTGTACACTCACCGGCCACTTTATTAGGTACACCTATCTAGTACTGGGTAGGACACCCTTTTGCCTCCACAACAGCCTGCATTATTCACAGTGTTTTACGTTAAGAGATGCCCTTCTGCACACCACTGTTTTAAACAGCTGTAATTTGAGCATTTTTGGCCTTTCTGTCTTGAATGAGTCTTGACATTCTCCTCTGACCTCTCTCATTAACAAGATGTTTTGCACACAGAACTGCCGCTTACTGAATTTGTTTATCGCACCATTCTCTGTAAACTCTATAGACTGTAGTGCGTAAAAATCCCAGGAAGGCAGCTGTTTCTGAGGTGCTGGAATCACCATGTGTGGCATCAGCAATCATACCACGGTCAAAGTTGCTTAGATTACTCATCTTCGCCGTTCTAATGTTTGGTCGAACAAAATCTAGAGCTCTTTACTCTATATACTCTATATATTGAGTTGCAGGCAGCCACATGATTCGCTGTTCGAATGTAACCTTCCTTGATGAGCTAAATCAGGTCTGTAGAGCTGATGGCATGACCTATGTCATTGTGTGGGATAACGTCAGGTTCCACCATGCTCAAATGGTGCAAGCATGGTTTCAGGCCCATCCACAATTTACCACCCTGTACTTACCCCCATACTCTCCTTTCCTTAACCCGATTGAGGAATTTTTCTCCACATGGAGGTGGAAGGTATATGATAGGCGCCCTCACGAACAAGCCACCCTTCTCCAGGCCATGGATGACGCGTGCAATGACATCACGGCAGACCAGTGTCAGGCCTGGATTCGCCCGAAGATTCTTCCCAAGATGTTTGACTAATGAAAACATCCATTGTGATGTGGATGAGAACCTGTGGCCAAATCCACAAGACAGGGTTGAGGGAAATATAGAAGTACAGTAATCCATCCTTTGTTTTGCCTTTTACAGTAAGCCAGGTGAGGAACACTGCAGTTGACGTTTTACTGTAGTTTTTTACTTTTTTTGTAGCTAATTATTTTTGCTTTAATTCAAAGAAACCTATGTTGTGATTTTATTGAATTTCATCAATAAATTTCATATTTTGTTCAATGATTCCACTGTGTCTGTAGTATTCTCTCTACTAGTCCTTTTACAGTGATGTATTTACATGTAGTAGCATAATGAAACATTTATCACATATTTTGTACTACAATATTTAATGATTGTACGAACAACTACACAGTGAAACTATCGGTATCTTGTGTGTGGGTGATCTAAATGAATGTTCCTATGGTATTTCATGATAAATGAGTTATTTGAACCAATGATTCTGCAAGTGCAAGGTTTCTTTAAAGATATGAATACACAATGCAATGTTTTGAACATTGGACAGCCTGTGTTACAAGTGATGACCGTTTTGAGTTTTGTGTCCAGAGTTTTGAAAAATGACCACAAGGTTCTGAAATTAGTGTCAAAGGGATTGTTAAAAACTGTAATTAGACAGCTAATAGTCTTGTCTTGTCCTCCCTCTGTTGTCTGTTGGTAGTGATGGACCAGGCTGGCTGTGCTCCCCTCTTTGCACATCAGATATTTAATAGGTCATGTAAAGCTGGGATGGACACCTGCCAGCCTATGACCTCAGGGAGAGGGGTCAGACCGTTGCTCCTGTAACAGTGGAGGTCAGACTTCACAGAGTCTAAAGAGGCAGACATGTTGTTTTTCTGCTGTCAGTGTCCAACTGTCTCGTCACACACACACACACTACACACTACACACACGCACGCACGCACACACACACACACACACACACACACACACACTAACACACACTAACACACACGCACGCACGCACGCACGCACGCACGCACGCACGCACGCACGCACGCACGCACGCACGCACGCACGCACGCACGCACGCACGCACGCACGCACGCACGCACGCACGCACGCACACACACACACACACACACACACACACACACACGCACACACACACACACACACACACACACACACACACACACACACACACACACACACACACACACACACACACACACACTCTGACCTTCACTTTTCTGACATTCCTGTTCCTCCTCTTGTCCATGTAAGTACATGTGCAGTTGCTGCAGGAGGGATTTATGGTCAACAATGCACAGACAGCAGCAGCCAGTGTGTTTCTTATCCCAGTTCAACCAGGGTTCTGTCACTTGAATGCCCCTCTCTTTCTGTTGACTTTCATCAGCATTCTTCACTCAGGTCAGACAGGTTACACAGCTGAAGGCCTCTCTGTCTCTCTCTCTCTCTCTCTATGTCTGTCTCTCTCTCTGTCTGTCTCTATCTCTCTGTCTGTCTGTCTGTCTGTCTGTCTGTCTGTCTGTCTGTCTGTCTGTCTGTCTGTCTGTCTGTCTGTCTGTCTGTCTGTCTCTCTCTCTCTCTCTCTCTCTCTCTCTCTCTCTCTCTCTCTCTCTCTCTCTCTCTCTCTCTCTCTCTCTCTCTCTCTCTCTCTCTCTCTCTCTCTCTCTCTCTCTCTCTCTCTCTCTCTCAAATTCAAATTCAAATTCAAGCTGCTTTATTGGCATGAAAAACATTGTGTCAATATTGCCAAAGCAACAATGTATACAATATACATTGTAATACAATTAAAACAATGACAAATAATAATATAGAATGGCAGTAAATAATAATACAAAATTAAATATAAAAAATAGTAACAATAAAATGGTAACAGTCAATAGTCGAATGTTATGTATGGTGTAATGCACCACTACCACCACCACCATCATTAAACTGCTATCATTACCATTACCACCCATACCATTACTATTTGGAATGATAAACAACAATAATAATACTAATAACAATAACAGTAAAAACAATAACAGTCATAATAAGTAAGTTACTGCTTACTATGCAGATGTTATTATTCAGTGTCCCTCAGGCTATGGCAGGCAAATACATATTTGGCTGCAAGAGGAGCCATTGCTCCTTCGCCCATGAGTATTTTTAGTTTTTCCTCTGGGTTTAATAAGTTAAAATTTGGAATAAATGTAGTCATTTCTGTGAATAATGAATCTCTTGGTGAGGAATATTTATCACAGTAAAGGAGAAAGTGCATCTCTGTTTCTACCTCCCCTGTCGTGCAGTGACCACATACACGCTCCTCTTTGGGTAGCCATGTCTTTTTATGTCTGCCGGTTTCTATTGCCAATCGGTGGTCACTCAGCCTGTACTTGGTAAGGATCTGTCTCTGCTTCGAATCTCTGACAGAGTAGAGATATTCAGCCAATTCATATTCTCTGTTTAGGGTCAGATAGCAATTTAGTCGGCTTTGGGATTTTGTTTCGTTTTTCCAATGTTGTAAATATGAGTCCTTTGATTGGTTCATGATTTTGTTTATTGGAATTCTTTGTTTTGAAGCAGTGCTGGTGTCAGCTTGGTTGGTTAGGTCCAACACCAGCTGACTGAGAGGGCTCGTTTCTGGGCTCAGCTCTTGGGTTTGAAGTGCTTTAAATTGCAGACTCGAATTTGGACTTGAATTTAGATGTAGCCAAAATTTTAATGATCTTTTCTGTATTTTCATTATTACTGGAAAGCGGCCCAATTCTGCCCTACATGCATTAGTTGGTGTATTTCTCTGGACTTGTAGGATTTTCCGACAGAATTCTGCATGTAGGGTTTCAATTGGATGTTTGTCCCACATTTTAAAGTCCAGTTTATTGAGTGGCCCCCAAACCTCACTTCCGTAAAGAGCTATTGGTAGGATTACACTGTCAAATATTTTGGTCCAAATTCTAATTGGGATGTTGATTTTGAATAATTTCATTTTTATTGCATACAATGCTCTGCGGGCTTTTTCTTTGAGTGCATTCACTGCCATATTAAAGTTTCCCGATGCAGATATGGTCAGACCAAGGTAGGTGTAATTTTTTGTGTGTTCAATGATGGTGTTGTTCAGGGTGAATTTATATTTGTGTTTCTGACATCTGTTTTGTTTTTGGAAAATCATGATTTTAGTTTTTGGGAAATTTACTGCCAGGGCCCAATTATGGCAATATTGCTCTAGAATATTAATGTTCTGTTGAAGACCTTCTTTGGTTGGTGATAGAAGTACCAAGTCATCAGCATATAGCAGGTATTTCACCTCTGTGTCAAATAGTGTGAGTCCTGGGGCTGGAGAATGGTCCAACATGTCTGCTAATTCATTGATATAAATGTTGAAAAGATTTGGACTCAAACTACAGCCTTGTCTCACACCTCGACATTGTGAAAAGAATTCTGTTCTTTGGTTTTGGATTTTTATTGCACACTTGTTTTCTGTGTACATACATTTTATTAAGTCATACACCTTACCACCAAGCCCACTTTGTAGAATTTTGTAGAATAGCCCTTCGTGCCAAATAGAATCAAATGCTTTTTTAAAGTCAATAAAGCAAGCAAAGATTTTGCCCTCTTTTTTTTGGTGGACGTGTTTATTAATTAGTGTGTGTAAGGTGTATATATGGTCAGTAGTGCGATGGTTAGGGAGAAAGCCAATTTGACATTTAGTTATTACATTTTTTTCTTGAAGAAAGGTTTGGATTCTTGAATTCAAAATGCTACAGAAAACCTTTCCCAAGTTACTGTTTACACAAATTCCCCTGTAATTATTGGGGTCTGATTTGTCTCCACTTTTGTGGATAGGGGAGATGAGCCCCTGGTTCCAGACATCAGGGAAGCAGCCAGAAGTTAAAACCATGTTGAACAATTTAAGCACAGCATTTTGCAACTCAGGTGTGCTGTTTTTCAGCATTTCATTTCTGATGTTGTCTAGACCACAAGCCTTCTTTGATTTAATAGATTTGAGCTTTTCATTTAGTTCTTGTTGGGTTATTGGGTAATCTAATGGATTTTGGTTATTTTTAATGACTGATTCAAGGATGTTCAATTTTTCTTTAATTTCTAATTGGTTCTGTTTTAAGTCTTTTTGTGGGATGTTTTTGTATAGATTATCAAAATAAGTTTTCCAAATTCCTACATCTTGTATGGCTAATTCTTGTGGCTTTGTTGTGCTTAAATTGTTCCACATGTCCCAGAACTGATTTTGGTCAATTGCGTTTTCAATTTCATCAAGTGTCTTGTTGGTATAATTCAGTTTCTTGCGTTTCAGTGTATGTTTATACTGTTTCAGAGTTTCAAAGTATTCATATCGTAGCTCTGGGTTGTTTTGCTGCTTATGTTTTTTGTTTGACATTTGTCTTAGGTGTTTTCTAATTGTTTTACATTCATTATCAAACCATTTGTCAGAAACATTTTGTTTTTTGTTTCTGATGTTGCATTTCTTTGGTTTTCTCAAATTTGCTTTCGATGCTGCTTTTTGGAATATGCAGTTGATGTTTAGAGTAGCCGAATTGACACCATCTTTATTGTTTTGGTATTGTGAGTTATTGAAAAACTGTATAGAGTTCATCATTTCTTTTGAGTTCAATGTTTCAATGAATCTCTCTGCACTGTTTGGAGCCCATCTGTATGATTGGTTTATGTTGAATAGTTTATTGGGCAGTTTTTTTGAATGAATATTGCCGGTTAATTTCTTCAAGAACACGTTGATCTGACTGTGATCTGACAATGGTGTCTGTGGTCTGACAGTGAATGCACTAATGGAGGAGGGGTCAATGTCCGTGATGGCATAATCGACTACACTTGTCCCTAGAGCTGAGCAGTAAGTAAACTGACCTAAAGAGTCCCCTCTGATTCTACCATTAAGCATGTACAGGCCTAAGGCTCGACAGAGATGCACTAACTCCTTCCCATTTTTGTTCAGTATTTGGTCAGGACTGTTTCTATTATTTATAATAGGGCTGCTGTACAAGGAGGGGTGACCAAATATGTGGTGGTTACCTCCCGCATCAGTGTAGTCAGGCTCAGAACCTGTTCTTGCATTGAAATCTCCACAAAGAAGCACTTTACCCTCTGCCTGAAATGTAATGATTTCTGTATGGAGATTGTCAAAAAACTGATCATCATAATATGGTGAATCTGAAGGAGGAGCATAAGCTGCACATATGTACACATCATTGTCACAATAGATTGTACCTTTGTTAAGTTTTAGCCAAATGTGACTGGTACCTTTTTTCATTTCATTCAGTGCCAAGTCCTGCTTATGCCAAATGATGATTCCACCTGAGTCTCGGCCCCGTTTAACATTTTTATGTTTGATTGATGGTAGTAAACTTTCTCTATAGCCTGAGGGACACTGAGTATCTATGTCTCCACGACACCATGTTTCCAGTAGGATTATGATGTCCTGTCCCTGGATGTTTTTAATAAATTCTGGATTTGTTGTTTTATAACCAAAATGTGAAGAGTAAAGTCCCTGGATATTCCAAGAGCTGATAGTTAATGATCTCATTTATAATAAGTGATATTCACTGGTTTGAGTAAAGTACATTGAAAACAATACAAAATAATATATATATATATATATACATATACATACATATATATATACATATACATACACACACACACACACACACACACACACACACACACACACACACACATACATACATACATACATACATACATACATACATACATACATACATACATACATACATACATACATACATACATACATACATACATACATACATACACACACACACCATTATATATAAATATTATTATTATACCGGTGCCAATAAAAAATTAAGAATAGTTGTAAACAAATGAATAAGAATGGAATAAGACTGCATAAAAAATAAGTACAATGCAATCTGCAACCCTGTGTGTGTGTGTGTGCGCGTGCGTGTGTGTGCGTGCCCGTCTAGCCCAGTAGTCTGCATATTAGTTGCAGTAGTTGGCGCACCTCTCCTATCTCTGATTGTTCTAGGTGTCTTTTGCCAGAGGTTACCTCAGCATATGTAGGCTGATGATCTGAATGATACATGGTGTGGACTGCATCATGTGGTGTACTTCTCTGAAGGACAGTGTTCTGTCCGACCCTGGAGTAGTGGTCAGAGCTGTGTTGTGATGGGCCAGGTCCAGTAGAGATGTGTTGTGACGGGCCAGGTCCAGTAGAGCTGTGTTGTGATGGGCCAGGTGTAGTAGAGATGTGTTGTGATGGGCCAGGTCTAGTAGAGATGTGTTGTGATGGGCCTGGTCCAGTAGAGCTGTGTTCTGATGGGCCTGGTCCAGTAGAGCTGTGTTGTGATGGGCCTGGTCCAGTAGAGCTGTGTTGTGATGGGCCTGGTCTAGTAGAGCTGTGTTGTGAAGGCCCTGGTCTAGTAGAGCTGTGTTGTGATGGGCCGGGTCTAGTCGTGCTGTCCTGAGACGGGTCTGGTCTCGTAAATCTGTGTTGTGATGGGCCTGGTCTAGTAGAGCTGTGTTCTGATGGGCCTGGTCCAGTAGAGCTGTGTTGTGATGGGCCTGGTCCAGTAGAGCTGTGTTGTGATGGGCCTGGTCTAGTAGAGCTGTGTTGTGATGGGCCTGGTCTAGTAGAGCTGTGTTGTGTTGGGCCTGGTCTAGTCGTGTTGTCCTGATGCGGGTCTGGTCTCGTAAATCTGTGTTGTGATGGGCCTGGTCTAGTAGAGCTGTGTTGTGAAGGCCCTGGTCTCGTAAATCTGTGTTGTGTTGGGCCTGGTCTAGTAGAGCTGTGCTGTAATAAGCCGTGTCTCGCTCTTTTCTCCTGGGGATGGTGGAGGTACTGTTGTTTCAGAAGGTGGGGCGGGGGACCTCTGTTGCTGGGGTGATGGGTGTGTGGGTCCCTGCCAAGTGTTGCATCTTTTAGGTCCTTGGCAAAGGTTCTGACACTGTCCTGATCAAGATGTACATCATCGTATAAGTGTTGACATGTCAGAGTGGGGTGGTGAGCCGTTCTGACGTTGAGTAGTGAGGCACAGTCCACAGTGATCTGTTGATTTATTTTGTCGATCAACTGTCCTGGGAAGTCTTTTCTTGGTAGGAGGGTGGACACAACTATATTGGTTGTTGGGAACACAGCCTGTGCCCGTTCTGCCACTCTTCTCACTGCCCCAGATACATCTTCACCTTTGGCATGAAGGTCGTTTGTGCCAGTGTGGATGATGATGTTGTCGAGGGTGTCAATCCTGGTCTGACTGAGTAGCTGCATTGCACTGTCAGTTGTAGGACACCAGAACTTATACACCTGGTGTCTAGGGGATAATCTTTCCTGGACTAAGAACTTCCCATTTGAATCAATAAGGATTGCAGTTGTGGGTGACTGTCTGGCTGGAGCAGACTGGGAGGATGGTATTCTGACCTTGGCTGGAGCACACTGTGTTGGAGCAGACTGAGAGGCTGGTTGGCTGACCTGGGCTGGAGCAGACTGAGAGGCTGGTTGGCTGACCTGGGCTGGAGCAGACTGAGAGGCTGGTAGGTTGACTTGTGCTGGAGCACACTGTGCTGGAGCAGACTGGGAGGATGGTATTCTGACCTTGGCTGGAGCACACTGTGTTGGAGCAGACTGAGAGGCAGACTGAGAGGCTGGTAGGTTGACCTGGGCTGGAGCACACTGTGCTGGAGCAGACTGGGAGACTGGTATTCTGACCTGTGCTGGAGCAGACTGGGAGACTGGTATTCTGACCTGTGCTGGAGCAGACTGAGAGGCTGGTTGGCTGACCTGGGCTGGAGCAGACTGGTAGGCTGGTGCAGTGTCATCAGGCTGTGTGGTGGAGGCCATGCTGGTCTCGGGTTCTGCTTGTGTTATGCCAAGCTGGTGGACATGTTCTCCAGATGCAGAGGACATAATGACTCGCTGCTGGTTGAGGAGGTCAATGTACCTCTCTCTCTGCTCTAGCTGCTTTCTTGTTGTGCTCAGATGGTCTCTGAGGTCATCATTTGTCTGACTCAGTTTGTCCATTCTGCTTTCTAGTTTAGCAATAGATGCTCTGCTCTCCTCCTTGAACTGTTTCATCTCTTCTTTAAGTTTCTGGACAGTGTCCTCCTCCTGAAGCATGTTCTCTCGGAGTTCTATGACCTCTGCTTCAACTAGAGAGAGGGTGTTGTGGAAACGTTGCATAGCAGGTGTTCTTGGTGTTGTAGGCATGTCCTTGGCTCTGTCTGCTGCAGGTGAGGTAGGTAGAGGGACACTGAGGGCTTCTTGCTGGGTCACAGAGACCGCTGGGGCCTGCTTTTCACCGTCATCTCCCTCCTTGACTTTTTCCTCAGTTTCTGAGATGATTTCAGCTTCTGCTTTTAGGGTAGTAAACCTATTCTCAAAAGCCTGGAGGCTTGAATCATTGCCTTGTATCAATACAGTTCCATTATTATATACGTTTACTGTTTGATATGTGTTGCTATGGTCAGCTTCTTCAAAAATGCTGATCTGACATCCTTGGCTGATGCCTCTCTTTTTTGAAAAAGGGAAATGGTTGCAAATAACCCTTTTCCATATGTGCCCTCGTTTGGTATTAAAAATTAAATTTGCTCTTGTTTTGCAACTGGTAAGATCTGCAAACAGGCATTCATGGTTCTGTCCCATCAACAAACCTTTGAAACTTTTCTTAGCTTTCTCTGTTTTGATGTCTGGTGGGTAAACAACTTCCATAGCAACGCTGGTAATGTTGGCTGATGTTGCAATAGAAGTGTTGTTTCTTGTTTAATTGTCTTTTATGTCTTTAGAGGACTGCTTCACCTTGATGTCCCCTTTCCCTTTTCTTCTGTCCTTATTTTGTCCCACTTTGTCCCTTCTTCTCTTCTGTCAACTAGACACTCCTTGTTAGCTAGCTAGCTTCTTTTCAGGAGAGTCCTTAGCAACTGCCTAGCAACAGGTAAACAACTTAGCTAGCTAAGAAAACTGTATAATTGTATGAAAAATTGTTACTTTTTCAGAATCCTTTCTTCTTTGTTTGCTGCTTGTTTGGTCTCCTATTCTGTCTAGCAGTTTTCTTTTGTTTTTTTCAATGTACTTTACTCTAAAAACCATATAAATCTCAATATTTTTAGGAGCTCATCTTTTCAGCTGCTGCTGCTTAATTTGGAACTCCGGAACTCTCTCTCTCTCTCTCTCTCTCTCTCTCTCTCTCTCTCTCTCTCTCTCTCTCTCTCTCTCTCTCTCTCTCTCTCTCTCTCTCAATTCAATTCAATTCAAGGGGCTTTATTGGCATGGGAAACATGTGTTAACATTGCCAAAGCAAGTGAGGTAGGTAATATACAAAAGTCAAATAAACAATAAAAATGAACAGTAAACATTACACATACAGAAGTTTCAAAACAATAAAGACATTACAAATGTCATATTATATATATGCAGTGTTGTAACAATGTACAAATGGTTAAAGCACACAAGTTAAAATAAATAAACATAAATATGGGTTGTATTTACAGTGGTGTTTGTTCTTCACTGGTTGCCCTTTTCTTGTGGCAACAGGTCACAAATCTTGCTGCTGTGATGGCACACTGTGGAATTTCACCCAGTAGATATGGGAGTTTATCAAAATTGGATTTGTTTTCGAATTCTTTGTGGATCTGTGTAATCTGAGGGAAATATGTCTCTCTAATATGGTCATACATTGGGCAGGAGGTTAGGAAGTGCAGCTCAGTTTCCACCTCATTTTGTGGGCAGTGTGCACATAGCCTGTCTTCTCTTGAGAGCCATGTCTGCCTACGGCGGCCTTTCTCAATAGCAAGGCTATGCTCACTGAGTCTGTACATAGTCAAAGCTTTCCTTAAGTTTGGGTCAGTCACAGTGGTCAGGTATTCTGCCACTGTGTACTCTCTGTTTAGGGCCAAATAGCATTCTAGTTTGCTCTGTTTTTTTGTTAATTCTTTCCAATGTGTCAAGTAATTATCTTTTTGTTTTCTCATGATTTGGTTGGGTCTAATTGTGCTGTTGTCCTGGGGCTCTGTGGGGTGTGTTTGTGTTTGTTTGTGTTTCTCTCTCTCTCTCTCTCTCTCTCTCTCTCTCTCTCTCTCTCTCTCTCTCTCTCTCTCTCTCTCTCTCTCTCTCTCTCTCTCTCTCTCTCTCTCTCTCTCTCTCTCTCTCTCTCTCTCTCTCTCTCTCTCTCTCTCTCTCTCTCTCTCTCTCTCTCTCTCTCTCTCTCTCTCTCTCTCTCTCTCTCTCTCTAATATTGTACCTACACAGTATGCCTTCAGGGCTTTACGTCCCAGGTCTGACTGTCCTGTTTCACCTCTACTCCTCTCCTGTCCTCTCCTCTCCTCTAATGGTGTACAGGAATTCTGTGTGACAGACAGACACCTCCGTCTCTAGTGGCCAACAGAGAGAGGAGAGACATTGTGAAATGTAGTTAGTAAACTGACAGAGACCAGGAAACAGTGGAAACCTTGTAAACCACGGTGACTTGAATTAAACCACCACTTTATTGGCAGAACAAATCAGTGTGGATGTTCTTTCTGCTGATTCATATTTTATTACCCATCACCCCCCTGAAAGATAATGGATGTGTGATGATTATGATGATCATTAAACTGCAACATTTTGTTCAACAATAGATAGTAGATAGATTTCCTTCTAGAGCCAGTTCTACTATAGACTCCAGTAGCCTCTTCCCTCTCCGAGGCCTGGTCTGGTAAAGGAGTTATATACCGAATCCCACTGAATTCTCTTATCTGCTCAGACAAACAGGTGGTGGATTTAACAGCCAGGTCACCCGTGATACAAGTCAGTATTCAACGTCCATCCATGTCTGAGGACATTGGGAGATGACGTGGAAACTGGACACCAGGGGCAACAGTGAGCGCTGTTACCTTCAAATAGGTTTCAGCTTGCTAGGACGTTGTGTAGCATCTGCCTCTATTTGAAAAGGTTGCAAGTTTGAATCCAGCGATAGAAAGTTATTTACAATTGTTGTTTTAAGCCTATACCAAACCTTAACCCTTACCTTAACCATTCAGAGTTAATACCTTAACCATTCATTAATGCCTAACCTTAACCCTTACCTTAACCATTCATTAATGCCTAACCTTAACCCTTACCTTAACCATTCATTAATGCCTAACCTTAACCCTTACCTTAACCATTCATTAATGCCTAACCATAACCCTTACCTTAACCATTCATTAATGCCTAACCTTAACCCTTACCTTAAAAACTCTGAGTTAATACCTTAACTTAACCCTAACCTTAAACACTCTGAGTTAATGCCTTAACATAACCCTAACCTTAAACACTCTGAGTTAATACCTTAACTTAACCCTAACCTTAAAAACTCTGAGTTAATGTCTAAACTTAACCCTAACCTTAAACACTCTGAGTTAATACCTTAACTTAACCCTAACCTTAAACACTCTGAGTTAATACCTTAACTTAACCCTAACCTTAAACACTCTGAGTTAATACCTTAACTTAACCCTAACCTTAAACACTCTGAGTTAATACCTTAACTTAACCCTAACCTTAAACACTCTGAGTTAATACCTTAACTTAACCCTAACCTTAAACACTCTGAGTTAATACCTTAACTTAACCTTAAACACATCGAAATTTGACATTTGGAAGAACTTCAACATTTGACCTTTGAGAAACATGGATGAACAACATATTCTGAGCTGCTGTGAGAGCTGACAGACACAGAGGATCTAAAGCAGTTGTTACTGCAGTGGGATAAATCAGGGTCACACAGAGGGTTTCTATGTAGTCTTAAACACATCTACTGTGAAACAAAAGTATATACCTCACACACATGGTTATGGGCTTAAAAAGAAGACCCTGTACCATGTCAGGTATAGAGTTCAAATGTATTCCATTTTGAGTTTGCATCCCAATATTACACTTTATACACATCACAGAAGACTGAAATATAACAAAACTGTTTGACATAGAAACACCAGATTTTGTTAATTAATTACGAAATGATGAAGAATATGAATAACATTCCACCCATGAGGCCACTAGGTCATTTAACTGCAGGAAAGGGCTACATCTTTGTGGAGAACCAATAATGTTTTTCTAGTCAGAGTAAGACACACACACACACCCCCTGAGGAAGTGCTCCTGTCTGAAAATCTAGATCACCTCTCTGTGTGCGTGTGTGTGTGTGTGTGTGTGTGTGTGTGTGTGTGTGTGTGTGTGTGTGTGTGTGTGTGTGTGTGTGTGTGTGTGTGTGTGTGTGTGTGTGTGTGTGTGTGTGTGTGTGTGTGTGTGTGTGTGTGTGTGTGTGTGTGTGTGTGTGTATGTGTGTGTGTGTGTGTGTGTTTGACATACAGATGTGCTGACGACAGAAAACAGGGGGCACAGCTGTTGAGGGAACTGTGGTGTTTTGCTTGGAATAGCATACTGATGCTTTTGCACAGGTGGCTGGTGGCACCTTAATTGGGGAGGATGGGCTCATAGTTATGGCTGGAACGGTATCAGTGGTATGGTATCAAATACATCAAACACGTGGTTTCCTTGTTATGAGCCATCCTCCCCTCGCTAGCCTCCTAGTAGTCTGCACTGTAGGCACTTCAAGTAAGCCACTACTCATCTGTAAGTAATCCTACATGGATACAAGAGGCATATCTCATACTTCGTTGTTATAGAATTAGTTATTCACTTGAAGTAAAGTGGGATGTGAGTTTAAATGACTACAAGCAGTAGACAGATTTATTCATCAGGAATGTGTGTATGTTTCAGGTTTTGTGATCTATGTTACATTTTCTATGTGTCAGATATTGTTAGGCCCATCATAAGCCCAGGATTAATATATATTTCCAGTGTTGTCTAGTGGCCGTCTTTGGTGATGAATTTGACCAGATCTGCAAACTCCATCATATCGAGCTTGTGATCTCCATTTCCATCATAAGCCACAATGAACTCCTCCAGCAGCTGTTCATTCAGCGCCTACAGAGAGAGAGAGAGAGACAGAGAGAGAGACAGAGAGAGAGAGAGAGACAGAGAGAGAGACAGAGAGAGAGAGAGAGAGAGAGAGAGAGAGAGAGAGAGAGAGAGAGAGAGAGAGAGAGAGAGAGAGAGAGAGAGAGAGACTCAGTTTAGTATTCTGCCCTTTCAGCTCAGTACACACACACACTCACACACACACACACACACACACACACACACACACACACACACACACACACACACACACACACACACACACACACACACACACACACACACACACACACACACACACACACACACACACACACACACACACACACAAGCGCACACACACATACCTGGACCTGGCTGAACTCATTGGAGAGGAGGCTGCGGAGCTGCTCGGTGGTGAGGGATTCTCCGTCTGAGCTGTAGCTGAGGAACAGAGCTCTCGTCATGGGCCTGCTGGAGCCCTGCGGAGTGGCTGGAGGGAGAGGGAGATAGAAGAGGGAAGGGGGTGAGACACTTATTGCTCTTAGGAATGTCCATCCTCCCATCCAGCAAAGACAAATACACGAGGAGAGAAAATTGTGTCAAATAAGGATACTATTTTGACTGCTCACTTTTGTCAGTTTGGGCCAGGGAGACAAGACAAGAAAGAGCCAGCACTGTCCCCAAGTGGCGGAGAAACGTCATTGCAGTAACCTGTAGAAGGCAATAAAAGATATTCAAAATGGGTCTGAAGTTGGGCATGGTTGTCTATGAAACTTCATTGTTAGAAATGTGTGCAAAGATTAACATGAAAGCCCAAGATAGTTGATGAAAAGATAGACTGAGATCACACCACCCAATAACACTCACTCAGACACACAGGTACCAACATACCTAAAATATTTGTAAAACCTCACATAAGATATATAGCTCTTTGACAGAGAGAAATACTTTCGCTTGTTTCACTGTTCCTCTTTTTCCTCCTCTGTCTCTTTTACAGATTAAAACCTGTTCGGTCACTTCAAAGCAAAGTGTTGGTATTCACCTGGCTGGTGTTCACCTGGCTGGTATTCACCTGGCTGGTGTTCACCTGGCTGGTATTCACCAGGCTGGTATTCACCTGACTGGTATTCACCTGGCTGGTGTTCACCTGGCCCTGGCTGGTGTTCACCTGGCTGGTGTTCACCTGGACCTGGCTGGTGTTCACCTGGCTGGTGTTCCCCTGGCTGGTATTCAGCTGGCTGGTATTCACCTGGCTGGTGTTCACCTGGCTGGTATTCACCTGGCTGGTGTTCACCTGGCTGGTGTTCACCTGGCTGGTATTCACCTGGCTGGTGTTCACCTGGCTGGTGTTCACCTGGCTGGTATTCACCTGGCTGGTGTTCACCTGGACCTGGCTGGTGTTCACCTGGCTGGTGTTCACCTGCACCTGGCTGGTGTTCACCTGGCTGGTGTTCACCTGGCTGGTGTTCACCTGGACCTTGCTGGTATTCACCAGGCTGGTATTCACTTGACTGGTATTCACCTGGCTGGTGTTCACCTGGACCTGGCTGGTGTTCACCTGGCTGGTGTTCCCCTGGCTGGTATTCAGCTGGCTGGTATTCACCTGGCTGGTGTTCACCTGGCTGGTATTCACCTGGCTGGTGTTCACCTGGCTGGTGTTCACCTGACTGGTATTCACCTGGCTGGTGTTCACCTGGCTGGTGTTCACCTGGCTGGTATTCACCTGGCTGGTGTTCACCTGGACCTGGCTGGTGTTCACCTGGCTGGTGTTCACCTGCACCTGGCTGGTGTTCACCTGGCTGGTGTTCACCTGGCTGGTGTTCACCTGGACCTTGCTGGTATTCACCAGGCTGGTATTCACTTGACTGGTATTCACCTGGCTGGTGTTCACCTGGACCTGGCTGGTGTTCACCTGGCTGGTGTTCCCCTGGCTGGTATCCAGCTGGCTGATATTCACCTGGCTGGTATTCACCTGGCTGGTGTTCACCTGGCTGGTATTCACCTGGCTGGTGTTCACCTGGACCTTGCTGGTGTTCACCTGGCTGGTGTTCACCTGGACCTGGCTGGTGTTCACCTGGCTGGTGTTCACCTGGACCTTGCTGGTGTTCACCTGGCTGGTGTTCACCTGGCTGGTGTTCACCTGGCTGGTGTTCACCTGGACCTGGCTGGTGTTCACCTGGCTGGTGTTCACCTGGCTGGTGTTCACCTGGCTGCCGCTGTGCTGATAAATTCCTATCACAAACCACCTCTTCCTCTTCCTCCTTCTCCTCCATTTAAATTATAATTCAATTCAACTTTAATTATCATCTCAGGGGCCATCAAGAAAGGCAATTTACACTTTAACTATTCACTAACCATGCAAACTGTATGCTTAAATAAACCTTTCTCTGTTAATGAGATAGTTTTTGTGATGTTTAATTCTTTTGAATAATAATCGCTCTGTCAGACTGAGTGATTATTATGGTGTTACTCAGTGATTATTATGGTGTTACTCAGTGATTATTATGGTGTTACTCAGTGATTATTATGGTGTTACTCAGTATTTATTATGATGTTACTCAGTGATTATTATGGTGTTACTCAGTGATTATTATGGTGTTACTCAGTATTTATTATGATGTTACTCAGTGATTATTATGGTGTTACTCAGTATTTATTATGATGTTACTCAGTGATTATTATGGTGTTACTCAGTGATTATTATGATGTTACTCAGTGATTATTATGGTGTTACTCAGTATTTATTATGATGTTACTCAGTGATTATTATGGTGTTACTCAGTATTTATTATGATGTTACTTAGTGATTATTATGGTGTTACTCAGTATTTATTATGATGTTACTCGGTGATTATTATGGTGTTACTCAGTATTTATTATGATGTTACTCAGTGATTATTATGGTGTTACTCAGTGATTATTATGGTGTTACTCAGTGATTATTATGGTGTTATTCAGTGATTATTATGGTGTTACTCAGTGATTATTATGATGTTACTCAGTGATTATTATGGTGTTACTCAGTGATTATTATGGTGTTACTCAGTGATTATTATGGTGTTATTCAGTGATTATTATGGTGTTACTCAGTGATTATTATGATGTTACTCAGTGATTATTATGGTGTTACTCAGTGATTATTATGGTGTTACTCAGTATTTATTATGATGTTACTCAGTATTTATTATGGTGTTACTCAGTGATTATTATGGTGTTACTCAGTGATTATTATATTGTTACATGCTACAGTCAGGTGTGTCTTGAGCTATTCTGGTGGCTCATTATGAGACTGTGGAACAATGATTGTCAGAACAATGGCTGCCTGGGCGGATACACTGCCAATCCAGTTCTGGCAGTTTGGCGCTTGGCAGCATTTTCACACGTTGACATGCGCAAATAATACCACTCCTGTTTACCTGGCATTTAAACTGGGCAAAGCCAAGTGCTGAGAGCCATTCCCCACACATATTGTCCCATTAGTCTATCAAAATATGACAACTTTATAATATAGCCCATGCCAGGCCCATCTGGAACATTCTTATATGACAGACATACTATTGTCATTGTTTGGTCACAGGGAGAGAACACATGAAAACGGAAACAGATGTGTGAGATAGAGAGGAGAGGGAAAGAGAGAACACGTGAAAACGGAGACAGATGTGTGAGATAGAGAGGAGAGGGAAAGAGAGAACATCATGAAAACAGAGACAGATGTGTGAGATAGAGAGGAGAGGGAAAGAGAGAACACATGAAAACAGAGACAGATGTGTGAGATAGAGAGGAGAGGGAAAGAGAGAACACATGAAAACAGAGACAGATGTGTGAGATAGAGAGGAGAGGGAAAGAGAGAACACACATGCCCAGGTTCATGTATATTCTCAGAGAAGGAGGAGATCAGGTGTAGCTAGCAGCAGGTGTCTCTTACCTGTATGAGGCTGGTCAGGTGGCGCAGTGGCTGTTCAGTGTGTGAGGACCGGAGGTTACCAGAGGGCGTGTGTGTGTTCTATTTAACTACCTGGATACTTCCTGCTCCTTCTCTGTTGCTTTGACAACAGCCACAGAGGCAAGGCTTTGTTTTAAACCCTCACTCCCTTCTCCCTCCCCTTCAAGTTAACTCCACCTTGTGGATCTAGGTGAACAGACTATGGGGATGACTGTACCTAGACCTCCAATAGGCTTAGTGGAGCTTCGATAATAATAATAGCTCCAGCAGCTAGCCCTTCGGTAACTATGGTGATATTTCTGACACATTGCTGCTTTATATTTACTTACCTTTGAGTCATTTAGCAGACGGTCTTATCCAGAGTGACTTACATGAGCAATTAGGGTTAAGTGCCTTGCTCAAGGGCAATCTATAGATTTTTCACCTAATTGGCTCAGGGATTCAAACCAGAGAGTAGAGGTGTTAGAGAGAATGACATCACTCTACAGGGTCACAGCGAAGGGGGAGAGAGCAGGGAGAGTGTTTCTGAACCGTTGACCACCCAGCCTGACATCTGGACTGAACTGAAGGAGCTGAGGAACATGGTGGTGGAACAGAGAGTGGAGCTGAGAGACATGGTGGTGGAACAGAGAGTGGAGCTGAGGAATATGGTGCTGGAACAGAGAGTGGAGCTGAGGAACATGGTGGTGGAACAGAGAGTGGAGCTGAGGAACATGGTGGTGGAACAGAGAGTGGAGCTGAGGAACATGGTGGTGGAACAGAGAGTGGAGCTGAGAGACATGGTGGTGGAACAGAGAGTGGAGCTGAGGAACATGGTGGTGGAACAGAGAGTGGAGCTGAGAGACATGGTGGTGGAACAGAGAGAGGAGCTGAGGAACATGGTGGTGGAACAGAGAGTGGAGCTGAGGAACATGGTGGTGGAACAGAGAGTGGAGCTGAGAGACATGGTGGAGGTGGAGGAGCTGAAAGGAGAGGTGGAGGAGCTGAAAGGAGAGGTGGAGGAGCTGAAAGGAGAGGTGGAGGAGCTGAAAGGAGAGGTGGAGGAGCAGAAAGGAGAGGTGGAGGAGGTGAAAGGAGAGATGGAGGAGCTGAAAGGAGAGGTGGAGGAGCTGAAAGGAGAGGTGGAGGAGCTGAAAGGAGAGGTGGAGGAGCTGAAAGGAGAGGTGGAGGAGCTGAAAGGAGAGGTGGAGGAGCTGAAAGGAGAGATGGAGGAGCTGAAAGGAGAGGTGGAGGAGCTGAAAGGAGAGGTGGAGGAGCTGAAAGGAGAGGTGGAGGAGCTGAAAGGAGAGGTGGAGGAGCTGAAAGGAGAGGTGGAGGAGCTGAAAGGAGAGGTGGAGGAGCTGAAAGGAGAGGTGGAGGAGCTGAAAGGAGAGGTGGAGGAGCAGAAAGGAGAGGTGGAGGAGCTGAAAGGAGAGGTGGAGGAGCAGAAAGGAGAGGTGGAGGAGCTGAAAGGAGAGGTGGAGGAGCTGAAAGGAGAGGTGGAGGAGCTGAAAGGAGAGGTGGAGGAGCTGAAAGGAGAGGTGGAGGAGCTGCAGAAGGAGAGAATGCAGCTAACATGAGGCAGCTTCCTTTCATTTGACTATTGTAGTCGGGAAGAGTGTGTTGAATTCATCATTAGTTTATTTGAGCTCTAGACATCAGATCAAGAGCTCTAGATATTATTCCCATAATTCTGGCCCACGCAGCTGAACTGTCAGCCATGGGGACCAGAGTGACAGCCAGCGAGAGAGAGGTGGAGGAACTGAAAGGGGAAGTGGAGGGGCTGAAGAGAGAGAACACAGGTAAGACAAACAAAGACTTTCAGAAACTCATTGTATCTAATGTGGTGTGGGAATATGTTCATTTTATGAATTTATCTTACTCAACATACAGTAACTTATAGAACTATTCGTGCTCAGAGACAGACCAAAGCTGGCCTTCTCTGCTGGTTTGACTAACTCAAGAAAAGAAGGACCTTTCAATACTGAGACCCAACTGATCTACACCAAGGTCTTCAAACATCGGCAACACCTATAACCCATATACAGGTACTGCTGCTACGTATATGACATTAGTAACAGACACCTACAGTCCAGTGACAGGTACTGCTGCTACGTATATGACATTAGTAACAGACACCTACAGTCCAGTGACAGGTACTGCTGCTACGTATATGACATTAGGAACAGACACCTACAGTCCAGTGACAGGTACTGCTGCTACGTATATGACATTAGTAACAGACACCTACATCACTAACAGGTACTGCTGCTACGTATATGACATTAGGAACAGACACCTACAGCCCAGTGACAGGTACTGCTGCTACGTAAATGACATTAGTAACAGACACCTACATCACTAACAGGTACTGCTGCTACGTATATGACATTAGTTACAGACACCTACATCACTAACAGGTACTGCTGCTACGTATATGACATTAGTAACAGACACCTACATCACTAACAGGTACTGCTGCTACGTATATGACATTAGTAACAGACACCTACATCACTAACAGGTACTGCTGCTACGTATATGACATTAGTAACAGACACCTACATCACTAACAGGTACTGCTGCTACGTATATGACATTAGTAACAGACACCTACATCACTAACAGGTACTGCTGCTACGTATATGACATTAGTAACAGACACCTACATCACTAACAGGTACTGCTGCTACGTATATGACATTAGTTACAGACACCTACAGCCCAGTGACAGGTACTGCTGCTACGTATATGACATTAGTAACAGACACCTACAGTCCAGTGACAGGTACTGCTGCTACGTATATGACATTAGTAACAGACACCTACAGTCCAGTGACAGGTACTGCTGCTACGTATATGACATTAGTAACAGACACCTACAGCCCAGTGACAGGTACTGCTGCTACGTATATGACATTAGTAACAGACACCTACAGTCCAGTGACAGGTACTGCTGCTACGTATATAACATTAGTTACAGACACCTACAGTCCAGTGACAGGTACTGCTGCTACGTATATGACATTAGTTACAGACACCTACAGTCCAGTGACAGGTACTGCTGCTACGTATATGACATTAGTTACAGACACCTACATCACTAACAGGTACTGCTGCTACGTATATGACATTAGTAACAGACACCTACAGTCCAGTGACAGGTACTGCTACTACGTATATGACATTAGTAACAGACACCTACATCACTAACAGGTACTGCTGCTACGTATATGACATTAGTAACAGACACCTACATCACTAACAGGTACTGCTGCTACGTATATGACATTAGTAACAGACACCTACAGTCCAGTGACAGGTACTGCTGCTACGTATATGACATTAGTAACAGACACCTACAGTCCAGTGACAGGTACTGCTGCTACGTATATGACATTAGTAACAGACACCTACAGTCCAGTGACAGGTACTGCTGCTACGTATATGACATTAGTAACAGACACCTACAGTCCAGTGACAGGTACTGCTGCTACGTATATGACATTAGTAACAGACACCTACAGTCCAGTGACAGGTACTGCTGCTACGTATATGACATTAGTAACAGACACCTACAGTCCAGTGACAGGTACTGCTACTACGTATATGACATTAGTAACAGACACCTACAGTCCAGTGACAGGTACTGCTGCTACGTATATGACATTAGTAACAGACACCTACAGCCCAGTGACAGGTACTGCTGCTACGTATATGACATTAGTTACAGACACCTACATCACTAACAGGTACTGCTGCTACGTATATGACATTAGTTACAGACACCTACAGTCCAGTGACAGGTACTGCTGCTACGTATATGACATTAGTAACAGACACCTACAGTCCAGTGACAGGTACTGCTGCTACGTATATGACATTAGTAACAGACACCTACAGTCCAGTGACAGGTACTGCTGCTACGTATATGACATTAGTTACAGACACCTACAGTCCAGTGACAGGTACTGCTGCTACGTATATGACATTAGTTACAGACACCTACATCACTAACAGGTACTGCTGCTACGTATATGACATTAGTAACAGACACCTACAGTCCAGTGACAGGTACTGCTGCTACGTATATGACATTAGTAACAGACACCTACAGCCCAGTGACAGGTACTACTGCTACGTATATGACATTAGTAACAGACACCTACAGTCCAGTGACAGGTACTGCTGCTACGTATATGACATTAGTAACAGACACCTACAGTCCAGTGACAGGTACTGCTGCTACGTATATGACATTAGTAACAGACACCTACAGTCCAGTGACAGGTACTGCTGCTACGTATATGACATTAGTTACAGACACCTACATCACTAACAGGTACTGCTGCTACGTATATGACATTAGTAACAGACACCTACAGTCCAGTGACAGGTACTGCTGCTACGTATATGACATTAGTTACAGACACCTACATCACTAACAGGTACTGCTGCTACGTATATGACATTAGTAACAGACACCTACAGTCCAGTGACAGGTACTGCTGCTACGTATATGACATTAGTAACAGACACCTACAGTCCAGTGACAGGTACTGCTGCTACGTATATGACATTAGTAACAGACACCTACAGTCCAGTGACAGGTACTGCTGCTACGTATATGACATTAGTAACAGACACCTACAGTCCAGTGACAGGTACTGCTGCTACGTATATGACATTAGTAACAGACACCTACAGTCCAGTGACAGGTACTGCTGCTACGTATATGACATTAGTTACAGACACCTACAGTCCAGTGACAGGTACTGCTACTACGTATATGACATTAGTAACAGACACCTACATCACTAACAGGTACTGCTGCTACGTATATGACATTAGTAACAGACACCTACAGTCCAGTGACAGGTACTGCTGCTACGTATATGACATTAGTAACAGACACCTACAGTCCAGTGACAGGTACTGCTGCTACGTATATGACATTAGTAACAGACACCTACAGTCCAGTGACAGGTACTGCTACTACGTATATGACATTAGTAACAGACACCTACATCACTAACAGGTACTGCTGCTACGTATATGACATTAGTAACAGACACCTACAGTCCAGTGACAGGTACTGCTGCTACGTATATGACATTAGTAACAGACACCTACAGTCCAGTGACAGGTACTGCTGCTACGTATATGACATTAGTAACAGACACCTACAGTCCAGTGACAGGTACTGCTGCTACGTATATGACATTAGTAACAGACACCTACAGCCCAGTGACAGGTACTGCTGCTACGTATATAACATTAGTTACAGACACCTACAGTCCAGGGACAGGTACTGCTGCTACGTATATGACATTAGTAACAGACACCTACAGCCCAGTGACAGGTACTGCTGCTACGTATATGACATTAGTAACAGACACCTACAGTCCAGTGACAGGTACTGCTACTACGTATATGACATTAGTAAAAGACACCTACAGCCCAGTGACAGGTACTGCTGCTACGTATATGACATTAGTAACAGACACCTACAGTCCAGTGACAGGTACTGCTGCTACGTATATGACATTAGTAACAGACACCTACAGTCCAGTGACAGGTACTGCTGCTACGTATATGACATTAGTAACAGACACCTACAGCCCAGTGACAGGTACTGCTGCTACGTATATGACATTAGTTACAGACACCTACAGTCCAGTGACAGGTACTGCTGCTACGTATATGACATTAGTTACAGACACCTACAGTCCAGTGACAGGTACTGCTGCTACGTATATGACATTAGTAACAGACACCTACATCACTAACAGGTACTGCTGCTACGTATATGACATTAGTTACAGACACCTACAGTCCAGTGACAGGTACTGCTGCTACGTATATGACATTAGTAACAGACACCTACATCACTAACAGGTACTGCTGCTACGTATATGACATTAGTTACAGACACCTACAGTCCAGTGACAGGTACTGCTGCTACGTATATGACATTAGTAACAGACACCTACATCACTAACAGGTACTGCTGCTACGTATATGACATTAGTAACAGACACCTACAGTCCAGTGACAGGTACTGCTGCTACGTATATGACATTAGTAACAGACACCTACATCACTAACAGGTACTGCTGCTACGTATATGACATTAGTTACAGACACCTACAGTCCAGTGACAGGTACTGCTGCTACGTATATGACATTAGTTACAGACACCTACATCACTAACAGGTACTGCTGCTACGTATATGACATTAGTAACAGACACCTACAGTCCAGTGACAGGTACTGCTGCTACGTATATGACATTAGTAACAGACACCTACAGTCCAGTGACAGGTACTGCTGCTACGTATATAACATTAGTTACAGACACCTACAGTCCAGTGACAGGTACTGCTGCTACGTATATGACATTAGTAACAGACACCTACAGCCCAGTGACAGGTACTGCTGCTACGTATATGACATTAGTAACAGACACCTACAGTCCAGTGACAGGTACTGCTGCTACGTATATGACATTAGTAACAGACACCTACAGTCCAGGGACAGGTACTGCTGCTACGTATATGACATTAGTAACAGACACCTACAGTCCAGTGACAGGTACTGCTGCTACGTATATGACATTAGTAACAGACACCTACAGCCCAGTGACAGGTACTGCTGCTACGTATATAACATTAGTTACAGACACCTACAGTCCAGTGACAGGTACTGCTGCTACGTATATGACATTAGTAACAGACACCTACATCACTAACAGGTACTGCTGCTACGTATATGACATTAGGTACAGACACCTACATCACTAACAGGTACTGCTGCTACGTATATGACATTAGTAACAGACACCTACAGTCCAGTGACAGGTACTGCTACTACGTATATGACATTAGTAACAGACACCTACATCACTAACAGGTACTGCTGCTACGTATATGACATTAGTAACAGACACCTACAGTCCAGTGACAGGTACTGCTGCTACGTATATGACATTAGTAACAGACACCTACAGTCCAGTGACAGGTACTGCTGCTACGTATATGACATTAGTAACAGACACCTACAGCCCAGTGACAGGTACTGCTGCTACGTATATAACATTAGTTACAGACACCTACAGTCCAGTGACAGGTACTGCTACTACGTATATGACATTAGTTACAGACACCTACATCACTAACAGGTACTGCTGCTACGTATATGACATTAGTAACAGACACCTGCAGTCCAGTGACAGGTACTGCTGCTACGTATATGACATTAGTTACAGACACCTACAGTCCAGTGACAGGTACTGCTGCTACGTATATGACATTAGTTACAGACACCTACATCACTAACAGGTACTGCTGCTACGTATATGACATTAGTAACAGACACCTACAGTCCAGTGACAGGTACTGCTGCTACGTATATGACATTAGTAACAGACACCTATAGCCCAGTGACAGGTACTGCTGCTACGTATATGACATTAGTAACAGACACCTACAGCCCAGTGACAGGTACTGCTGCTACGTATATGACATTAGTTACAGACACCTACATCACTAACAGGTACTGCTGCTACGTATATGACATTAGTAACAGACACCTACAGTCCAGTGACAGGTACTGCTACTACGTATATGACATTAGTAACAGACACCTACATCACTAACAGGTACTGCTGCTACGTATATGACATTAGTAACAGACACCTACATCACTAACAGGTACTGCTGCTACGTATATGACATTAGTAACAGACACCTACAGTCCAGTGACAGGTACTGCTACTACGTATATGACATTAGTAACAGACACCTACAGCCCAGTGACAGGTACTGCTGCTACGTATATGACATTAGTAACAGACACCTACATCACTAACAGGTACTGCTGCTACGTATATGACATTAGTAACAGACACCTACAGTCCAGTGACAGGTACTGCTGCTACGTATATGACATTAGGAACAGACACCTACATCACTAACAGGCTGCTCCAGTGTTCATGAGAGACAGTGTTGATCTCTCCCTGCAGATGTCTTCACAGTCCCATTGAGAGGAGTTCACTACTTCAGATTCTCTGGCATGGACGTCTGCACATCGGCATATATGGGTGTATCCTTATTTAAGAATAAGTAGCATGAAATATTGTCAAATCAGTAGAATAGCCAGGAAGGGCATCAGTATATATCTAATGCAGTGACTCTGCAGGAGGGGGACTTAATCTACATGTACCTTCCCTCAGGCTATGGTCTCTATGAAGATTCAAATAAACGTTGCCCCTTCAGTGGCTTCCTGCTCTTCCCTATGTGAGGCCAGAGAGAACCAAAACAAAAGCTGTGATGAAATCAGACGCTGAATCAGAGTTCAAAGAGACATGAATTTTCTCATAACGACCCGTCCATTCAACGTGATGTAATAACTAATGACCAGTGTCTTCTGTTCTATGTTCTAAATTTGACTTCATTTTCCAGATGACGACAAAAGTATGCAGGGTTCTTGAATGGCCCAGTGAATCCTCTCCCTGGCTGGTCCTCAATACTGATATGTGCTAGTTCCTGAAATAGAACCTCATCCACATAACACCTCAATGGAACTGTTGAATTGTTTATTCCTTTTTCTCATGACGTTTACAAACATTCTGCCAGCATGGCAAAGTCTAAATGAGGGAGATGCTACAGTCTAAAGTCATTCAAGTGCTGTAAGGTATAAGACAACTGTATTTTACAACCAGATCATTCAGCACAGACAGAACAGAAAGCATGGTTGTTACAGCCAGACCTCCGAGCAACAGATTGGACTGGACTGGACTCTCTCTAGATATATATCAGTGGAGGCTGCTGAGGGGAGGACGGCTCATAATAGCGACTGGAATGGAGTGGTATCAAACACATGAAACCATGTTCTTGATACCATTCCATTCATTCCATTCCAGTCATTATTATGAGCCGTTCTCCCCTCAGCAGGCTCTACTGATATATATACAGTACCAGTCAAAAGTCTGGACACACCTACTCATTCAACAGGTTTTTCTTTATTTTTACTATTTTCTACATTGTAGAATAATAGTGAAGACATCACAACTATGAAATAACACATATGGAATCATGTAGTAACCAAAAAAGTGTTAAACAAATCAAAATATATTTTATATTTGAGATTCTTCCAAGTAGCCACCCTTTGCCTTGATGGCAGCTTTGCACACTCTTGGCATTCTCTCAACCAGCATCATGAGGTAGTCACCTGGAATGCATTTCAATTAAGGTGTGCCTTGTTCAAAGTTAATTTGTGGAATTTATTTCCTTCTTAATGCGTTTGAGCCAATCAGTTGTATTGTGACAAGGTTGGTGGGGGTATACAGAAGATAGCCCTATTTGGTAAAAGACCAAGTCCATATTATGGCAAGAACAGCTCAAATAAGCAAAGAGAAACGACAGTCCATCATGACTTTAAGACATGGCTCTCATGAGGACCGCCACAGGAAAGGAAGACCCAGAGTTATCTCTGCTACAGAGGATAAGTTCATTAGAGTTAACTGCATCAACATCTCAACATCAACTGTTCAGAGGAGACTGTGTGAATCAGGCCTTCATGGTCGAATTGCTGCAAAGAAACCATTCCTAAAGGACACCAATAAGAAGAAGAGACTTGCTTGGGACAAGAAACACGAGCAATGGACATTAGACTGGTGGAAATCTGTCCTTTGGTCTGATGAGTCAAAATTTGAGATTTTTGGTTCCAACTGCAGTGTCTTTGTGAGAAGCAGAGTAGGTGAACGGATGATCTCTGCATGTGTTGGTCCCACCGTGAAGCATGGAAGAGGAGGTGTAATGGTGGGGGGGGTGCTTTGCTGGTGACACTGTCTATGATTTATTTAGAATTCAAGGCACACTTAACCAGCATGGCTACCACAGCATTCTGCAGCGATACAGCATCCCATCTGGTTTAGTGGGACTATCATTTGTTTTTCAACAGGACAATGACCCAACACACCTCCAGGCTGTGAAAGGGCTATTTGATCAAGAATGATGGACTGCTGCATCAGATGACCTGGCCTCCACAAATATATTTGTTTAACACTTCTTTGGTTACTACATGATTCCAAATGTGTTATTTCATAGATTTGATGTCTTCACTATTATTCTAGAATGTAGAAAATAGTAAAAATAAACTTTCGACACGTATATATATCTCCCTCTCACTCTCTCTCTCTCACACACGTACACACATGCATTCAAGTAAATACACACACTCTCACACACACACATTCAATATACTGTATGAATACTGACAGTCTGAGCCTCGACACTGTAAGATCTATCTTTTTACTAATAATCTGTTGAGTAAAAATGTATTATTGCCAGTCATAATAATCATAAAAGCTATGAATAAAAAGCTATAAAACAGTATAAATATTCAGCCAGCTCAGATGAGAATGATGAAATAAGTATTATAATTTTAATTCAGGTGAATACACACACATCCTACATCTTCCCATTGCCATCAACACATGATTTACGCAAAATCCTTTCTATCCATAATGTGTAAATCCCATTCACCTCTATTTTGTCTCAAAATATAGAATAGATATTTATACCCTCTTGATTTGTAATACTATTTTGAAGCTTATGAGAGAATCTTCCACAATGTGAACATTTTGGTTTGGTTTCAAACAATAAGATCTATGTGAAGTGTAGGTAACATGAGTCCTAACAGATAACGTCCCACTCATGAGTCATTTAACAGTAAAACGTCCCACTCATGAGTCATTTAACAGTAAACGTCCCACTCATGAATCATTTAACAGTTAACGTCCCACTCATGAGTCATTTAACAGTTAACGTCCCACTCATGAGTCATTTAACAGTTAACGTCCCACTCATGAATCATTTAACAGTTAACGTCCCACTCATGAGTCATTTTACAGTTAAAGTACCACTCATGAGTCATTTTACAGTTAAAGTACCACTCATGAGTCATTTTACAGTTAAAGTACCACTCATGAATCATTTAACAGTTAACGTCCCACTCATGAGTCATCTTACAGTTAAAGTACCACTCATGAGTCATTTTACAGTTAACGTCCCACTCATGAATCATTTAACAGTTAACGTCCCATTTATGAATCATTTAACAGTAAACGTCCCACTCATGAGTCATTTAACAGTTAACGTCCCACTCATGAGTCATTTAACAGTAAACGTCCCACTCATGAGTCATTTAACAGTTAAAGTACCACTCATGAATCATTTAACAGTTAACGTCCCACTCATGAGTCATTTAACGTCCCACTCATGAGTCATTTAACAGTAAACGTCCCACTCATGAGTCATTTAACAGTTAACATCCCACTCATGAGTTCTTTAACAGTTAACGTCCCACTCATGAGTCATTTAACAGTAAACGTCCCACTCATGAGTCATTTAACAGTTAACGTCCCACTCATGAGTTCTTTAACAGTAAACGTCCCACTCATGAGTTCTTTAACAGTTAACGTCCCACTCATGAGTCATTTAACAGTAAACGTCCCACTCATGAGTCATTTAACAGTAAACGTCCCACTCATGAGTCCTTTAACAGTTAACGTCCCACTCATGAGTCCTTTTCAGATGCAACACAGCAACAGTTGGAATCACACCAGAATACACATATCCTGATGTAACCTGCAGAACGCTTTACAATCCACTGGATTCCGGGACATTGATATTCTTCTATTCTGCATAATGTACATCATCAACAGTTGCAGACATTACAAATGAAACCTATACATAAAAAAGTAAACATCAAGTTGATAAAGGTTCTTTCCACATCATTCCACTCCATACTTCTTCAGTTACCTAAATTGGTGGCGCGTGATTGGATGGTAACCCTTCTATGCGGTGGCTCCTCTGTGCTCCGATTGGCCACCAGCTCCTGCAGCTGCAGTGCCCCTCCACCAATGAAACAAAAGGCCGGGCACACAGGGGCAGAGCAATCCACATGCCCCTCCCACAGGGTGCGCAGCGAGTGGGCGTCGTAGAACGTGACCCGCCCCTTCTCGAAGTCCAGACAAACCCCCAGGCGCGGGGGCAGGGGGGCAGTAGGGGGGCCATGGTTGTTCCCATGGGTACTGTGGGTACTGTGGTGTAAGTTTGCTGCCCCCTGGGGTAAGAGGACCTTGCCCATGCCCATGGTGAGGAAGCAGAAGGGAGGGGAGGAGTCTGGGGAATCCTCAGCCCCACTGTCATGGCCACTGTCTGGGTCATAGCTGGAGAGAGGGAAGGGGGAGGGGAGAGGGGAGGGGAGGAGGGAAGGGGAGAGCGAAGGGGGAGGGGAGAGAGAGGGGAGGGAGAAGAGGGAGGACAGGGGGAGACTGAGTTTACTTAGTTAGTTTTAGTGTCATTGGAACCACTTCTTTACTACCCCATCCCTCTACCTCCCTCTGTCCCCCCTCCGTCTCCATCCCTCCCTCTACCTCCCTCTGTCCCCCCTCCCTCTACCTCCCTCTGTCCCCCCTCCGTCTCCATCCCTCCCTCTACCTCCCTCTGTCCCCTATCCGTCTCCATCCCTCCCTCTACCTCCCTCTGTCCCCCCTACCTCTACCTCCCTCTGTCCCCCCTACCTCTACCTCCCTCTGTCCCCCCTCCCTCTACCTCCATCTGCCCCCCTCCCTCTACCTCCCTCTGTCCCCCCTACCTCTACCTCCCTCTGTCCCCCCTACCTCTACCTCCCTCTGTCCCCCCTACTTCTACCTCCCTCTGTCCCCCCTACCTCTACCTCCCTCTGTCCCCCCACCCTCTACCTCCCTCTGTCCCCCCTCCATCTCCATCCCTCCCTCTACCTCCCTCTGTCCCCCTCCCTCTACCTCCCTCTGTTGCCCCTCCTTCTACTTCCCTCTGTCCCCCCTCCCTCTACCTCCCTCTGTCCCCCCTCCCTCTACCTTTGCTCGTGTTTCTTGGCCCAAGCAAGTCCCTTCTTATTATTGGTGTCCTTCAGTAATGGTTTCTTTGCAGCAATTCGACCATGAAGGCCTGATTCACACAGTCTCCTCTGAACAGTTGATGTTGAGATGTTGATGCAGTTAACTCTAATGAACTTATCCTCTGTAGCAGAGATAACTCTGGGTCTTCCTTTCCTGTGGCGGTCCTCATGAGAGCCATGTCTTAAAGTCATGATGGACTGTCGTTTCTCTTTGCTTATTTGAGCTGTTCTTGCCATAATATGGACTTGGTCTTTTACCAAATAGGACTATCTTCTGTATACCCCCACCAACCTTGTCACAATACAACTGATTGGCTCAAACGCATTAAGAAGGAAATAAATTCCACAAATTAACTTTGAACAAGGCACACCTTAATTGAAATGCATTCCAGGTGACTACCTCATCAAATCAAATCAAATCAAATTTTATTAGTCACATACACATGGTTAGCAGATGTTAATGCGAGTGTAGCGAAATGCTTGTGCTTCTAGTTCCGACAATGCAGTAATAACCAACAGTAATCTAACCTAACAATTCCACACTACTACCTTACACACACACACAAGTGTAAAGGGATAAAGAATATGTACATAAAGATATATGAATGAGTGGTGGTACAGAACGGCATGGCAGATGCAGTAGATGGTATAGAGTACGGTATATACATATGAGATGAGTACTGTAGGGTATGTAAACATAAAGTGGCATAGTTTAAAGTGGCTAGTGGTACATGTATTGCATAAAGATGGCAAGATGCAGTAGATGATATAGAGTACAGTATATATACATATGAGATGGGTAATGTAGGGTATGTAAACATTGTATTAAGTGGCATTGCTTAAAGTGGCTAGTGGTACATTTTTACATAATTTCCATCAATTCCCATTTTTAAAGTGGCTGGAGTTGAGTCAGTATGTTGGCAGCGGCCGCTAAATGTTAGTGGTGGCTGTTTAACAGTCTGATGGCCTTGAGATAGAAGCTGTTTTTCAGTCTCTCGGTCCCTGCTTTGATGCACCTGTACTGACCTCGCCTTCTGGATGATAGCGGGGTGAACAGGCAGTGGCTTGGGTGGTTGTTGTCCTTGATGATCTTTATGGCCTTCCTGTGACATCGGGTGGTGTAGGTGTCCTGGAGGGCAGGTAGTTTGCCCCTGGTGATGCGTTCTGCAGACCTCACTACCCTCTGGAGAGCCTTACGGTTGTGGGCGGAGCAGTTGCCGTACCAGGCGGTGATACAGCCCGACAGGATGCTCTCGATTGTGCATCTGTAGAAGTTTGTGAGTGCTTTTGGTGACAAGCCGAATTTCTTCAGCCTCCTGAGGTTGAAGAGGCGCTGCTGCGCCTTCTTCACAACGCTGTCTGTGTGGGTGGACCAGTTCAGTTTGTCCGTGATGTGTACACCGAGGAACTTAAAACTTTCCACCTTCTCCACTACTGACCCGTCGATGTGGATAGGGGGGTGCTCCCTCTGCTGTTTCCTGAAGTCCACAATCATCTCCTTTGTTTTGTTGACGTTGAGTATGAGGTTATTTTCCTGACACCACACTCCGAGGGCCCTCACCTCCTCCCTGTAGGCCGTCTCGTCGTTGTTGGTGATCAAGCCTACCACTGTAGTGTCATCCGCAAACTTGATGATTGAGTTGGAGGCGTGCATGGCCACGCAGTCGTGGGTGAACAGGGAGTACAGGAGAGGGCTCAGAACGCACCCTTGTGGGGCCCCAGTGTTGAGGATCAGCGGGGTGGAGATGTTGTTACCTACCCTCACCACCTGGGGGCGGCCCGTCAGGAAGTCCAGGACCCAGTTGCACAGGGCGGGGTCGAGACCCAGGGTCTCGAGCTTGATGACGAGTTTGGAGGGTACTATGGTGTTAAATGCTGAGCTGTAATCGATGAACAGCATTCTCACATGGGTATTCCTCTTGTCCAGATGGGTTAGGGCAGTGTGCAGTGTGGTTGCGATTGCGTCGTCTGTGGACCTATTGGGTCGGTAAGCAAATTGGAGTGGGTCTAGGGTGTCCGGTAGGGTGGAGGTGATATGGTCCTTGACTAGTCTCTCAAAGCACTTCATGATGACGGAAGTGAGTGCTACGGGGCGGTAGTCGTTTAGCTCAGTTACCTTAGCTTTCTTGGGAACAGGAACAATGGTGGCCCTCTTGAAGCATGTGGGAACAGCAGACTGGGATAAGGATTGATTGAATATGTCCGTAAACACACCAGCCAGCTGGTCTGCGCATGCTCTGAGGACGCGGCTGGGAATGCCGTCTGGGCCTGCAGCCTTGCGAGGGTTAACACGTTTAAATGTTTTACTCACCTCGGCTGCAGTGAAGGAGAGCCCGCAGGTTTTGGTAGGGGGCCGTGTCAGTGGCACTGTATTGTCCTCAAAGCGGGCAAAAAAGTTGTTTAGCCTGTCTGGGAGCAAGACATCCTGGTCCTCGACGGGGCTGGTTTTCTTTTTGTAATCCGTGATTGACTGTAGACCCTGCCACATACCTCTTGTGTCTGAGCTGTTGAATTTCGACTCGATTTTGTCTCTGTACTGAGACTTAGCCTGTTTGATTGCCTTGCGGAGAGAATAGCTACACTGTTTGTATTCGGTCATGCTTCCGGTCACCTTGCCCTGGTTAAAAGCAGTGGTTCGCGCTTTCAGTTTCACGCGAATGCTGGTTGAGAGAATGCCAAGAGTGTGCAAAGCTGCCATCAAGGCAAAGGGTGGCTACTTGGAAGAATCTCAAATATAAAATATATTTTGATTTGTTTAACACTTTTTTGGTTACTACATGATTCCATATGTGTTATTTCATAGTTGTGATGTCTTCACTATTATTCTACAATGTAGAAAATAGTAAAAATAAAGAAAAACCTGTTGAATGAGTAGGTGTGTCCAGACTTTTGACTGGTACTGTATATATATCAGTAGAGCCTGCTGAGGGGAGAACGGCTCATAATAATGACTGGAATGGAGTGAATGGAATGGTATCAAGAACATGGTTTCATGTGTTTGATACCACTCCATTCCAGTCGCTATTATGAGCCGTCCTCCCCTCAGCAGCCTCCACTGATATATATCTAGAGAGAGTCCAGTCCAGTCCAATCTGTTGCTCGGAGGTCTGGCTGTAACAACCATGCTTTCTGTTCTGTCTGTGCTGAATGATCTGGTTGTAAAATACAGTTGTCTTATACCTTACAGCACTTGAATGACTTTAGACTGTAGCATCTCCCTCATTTAGACTTTGCCATGCTGGCAGAATGTTTGTAAACGTCATGAGAAAAAGGAATAAACAATTCAACAGTTCCATTGAGGTGTTATGTGGATGAGGTTCTATTTCAGGAACTAGCACATATCAGTATTGAGGACCAGCCAGGGAGAGGATTCACTGGGCCATTCAAGAACCCTGCATACTTTTGTCGTCATCTGGAAAATGAAGTCCAATTTAGAACATAGAACAGAAGACACTGGTCATTAGTTATTACATCACGTTGAATGGACGGGTCGTTATGAGAAAATTCATGGCTCTTTGAACTCTGATTCAGCGTCTGATTTCATCACAGCTTTTGTTTTGGTTCTCTCTGGCCTCACATAGGGAAGAGCAGGAAGCCACTGAAGGGGCAACGTTTATTTGAATCTTCATAGAGACCATAGCCTGAGGGAAGGTAGATGTAGATTAAGTCCCCCTCCTGCAGAGTCACTGCATTAGATATATACTGATGCCCTTCCTGGCTATTCTACTGATTTGACAATATTTCATGCTACTTATTCTTAAATAAGGATACACCCATATATGCCGATGTGCAGACGTCCATGCCAGAGAATCTGAAGTAGTGAACTCCTCTCAATGGGACTGTGAAGACATCTGCAGGGAGAGATCAACACTGTCTCTCATGAACACTGGAGCAGCCTGTTAGTGATGTAGGTGTCTGTTCCTAATGTCATATACGTAGCAGCAGTACCTGTCACTGGACTGTAGGTGTCTGTTACTAATGTCATATACGTAGCAGCAGTACCTGTTAGTGATGTAGGTGTCTGTTACTAATGTCATATACGTAGCAGCAGTACCTGTCACTGGGCTGTAGGTGTCTGTTACTAATGTCATATACGTAGTAGCAGTACCTGTCACTGGACTGTAGGTGTCTGTTACTAATGTCATATACGTAGCAGCAGTACCTGTTAGTGATGTAGGTGTCTGTTACTAATGTCATATACGTAGCAGCAGTACCTGTTAGTGATGTAGGTGTCTGTTACTAATGTCATATACGTAGTAGCAGTACCTGTCACTGGACTGTAGGTGTCTGTTACTAATGTCATATACGTAGCAGCAGTACCTGTTAGTGATGTAGGTGTCTGTAACTAATGTCATATACGTAGCAGCAGTACCTGTCACTGGGCTGTAGGTGTCTGTTACTAATGTCATATACGTAGCAGCAGTACCTGTCACTGGGCTATAGGTGTCTGTTACTAATGTCATATACGTAGCAGCAGTACCTGTCACTGGACTGTAGGTGTCTGTTACTAATGTCATATACGTAGCAGCAGTACCTGTTAGTGATGTAGGTGTCTGTAACTAATGTCATATACGTAGCAGCAGTACCTGTCACTGGACTGTAGGTGTCTGTAACTAATGTCATATACGTAGCAGCAGTACCTGTCACTGGACTGTAGGTGTCTGTTACTAATGTCATATACGTAGCAGCAGTACCTGTTAGTGATGTAGGTGTCTGTAACTAATGTCATATACGTAGTAGCAGTACCTGTCACTGGACTGTAGGTGTCCGTAACTAATGTTATATACGTAGCAGCAGTACCTGTCACTGGGCTGTAGGTGTCTGTTACTAATGTCATATACGTAGCAGCAGTACCTGTCACTGGACTGTAGGTGTCTGTTACTAATGTCATATACGTAGCAGCAGTACCTGTCACTGGACTGTAGGTGTCTGTTACTAATGTCATATACGTAGCAGCAGTACCTGTCACTGGACTGTAGGTGTCTGTTACTAATGTCATATACGTAGCAGCAGTACCTGTTAGTGATGTAGGTGTCTGTTACTAATGTCATATACGTAGCAGCAGTACCTGTTAGTGATGTAGGTGTCTGTGACTAATGTCATATACGTAGTAGCAGTACCTGTCACTGTACTGTAGGTGTCTGTTACTAATGTCATATACGTAGCAGCAGTACCTGTTAGTGATGTAGGTGTCTGTAACTAATGTCATATACGTAGCAGCAGTACCTGTTAGTGATGTAGGTGTCTGTTACTAATGTCATATACGTAGCAGCAGTACCTGTCACTGGACTGTAGGTGTCTGTAACTAATGTTATATACGTAGCAGCAGTACCTGTCACTGGGCTGTAGGTGTCTGTTACTAATGTCATATACGTAGCAGCAGTACCTGTCACTGGACTGTAGGTGTCTGTTACTAATGTCATATACGTAGCAGCAGTACCTGTCCCTGGACTGTAGGTGTCTGTTACTAATGTCATATACGTAGCAGCAGTACCTGTCACTGGACTGTAGGTGTCTGTTACTAATGTCATATACGTAGCAGCAGTACCTGTCACTGGGCTGTAGGTGTCTGTTACTAATGTCATATACGTAGCAGCAGTACCTGTCACTGGACTGTAGGTGTCTGTTACTAATGTCATATACGTAGCAGCAGTACCTGTCCCTGGACTGTAGGTGTCTGTTACTAATGTCATATACGTAGCAGCAGTACCTGTCACTGGACTGTAGGTGTCTGTTACTAATGTCATATACGTAGCAGCAGTACCTGTCACTGGGCTGTAGGTGTCTGTTACTAATGTCATATACGTAGCAGCAGTACCTGTCACTGGACTGTAGGTGTCTGTAACTAATGTTATATACGTAGCAGCAGTACCTGTCACTGGACTGTAGGTGTCTGTTACTAATGTCATATACGTAGCAGCAGTACCTGTCACTGGACTGTAGGTGTCTGTTACTAATGTCATATACGTAGCAGCAGTACCTGTTAGTGATGTAGGTGTCTGTAACTAATGTCATATACGTAGCAGCAGTACCTGTCACTGGACTGTAGGTGTCTGTAACTAATGTCATATACGTAGCAGCAGTACCTGTTAGTGATGTAGGTGTCTGTTACTAATGTCATATACGTAGCAGCAGTACCTGTCACTGGACTGTAGGTGTCTGTTACTAATGTCATATACGTAGCAGCAGTACCTGTTAGTGATGTAGGTGTCTGTTACTAATGTCATATACGTAGCAGCAGTACCTGTCACTGGACTGTAGGTGTCTGTAACTAATGTCATATACGTAGCAGCAGTACCTGTTAGTGATGTAGGTGTCTGTTACTAATGTCATATACGTAGCAGCAGTACCTGTCACTGGACTGTAGGTGTCTGTAACTAATGTCATATACGTAGCAGCAGTACCTGTTAGTGATGTAGGTGTCTGTTACTAATGTCATATACGTAGCAGCAGTACCTGTCACTGGACTGTAGGTGTCTGTAACTAATGTCATATACGTAGCAGCAGTACCTGTCACTGGACTGTAGGTGTCTGTAACTAATGTCATATACGTAGCAGCAGTACCTGTCACTGGACTGTAGGTGTCTGTTACTAATGTCATATACGTAGCAGCAGTACCTGTCACTGGGCTGTAGGTGTCTGTAACTAATGTTATATACGTAGCAGCAGTACCTGTCACTGGGCTGTAGGTGTCTGTTACTAATGTCATATACGTAGCAGCAGTACCTGTCACTGGACTGTAGGTGTCTGTTACTAATGTCATATACGTAGCAGCAGTACCTGTTAGTGATGTAGGTGTCTGTAACTAATGTCATATACGTAGTAGCAGTACCTGTCACTGGACTGTAGGTGTCTGTAACTAATGTTATATACGTAGCAGCAGTACCTGTCACTGGGCTGTAGGTGTCTGTTACTAATGTCATATACGTAGCAGCAGTACCTGTCACTGGACTGTAGGTGTCTGTTACTAATGTCATATACGTAGCAGCAGTACCTGTCACTGGACTGTAGGTGTCTGTTACTAATGTCATATACGTAGCAGCAGTACCTGTCACTGGACTGTAGGTGTCTGTTACTAATGTCATATACGTAGCAGCAGTACCTGTTAGTGATGTAGGTGTCTGTTACTAATGTCATATACGTAGCAGCAGTACCTGTTAGTGATGTAGGTGTCTGTTACTAATGTCATATACGTAGTAGCAGTACCTGTCACTGTACTGTAGGTGTCTGTTACTAATGTCATATACGTAGCAGCAGTACCTGTTAGTGATGTAGGTGTCTGTAACTAATGTCATATACGTAGCAGCAGTACCTGTTAGTGATGTAGGTGTCTGTTACTAATGTCATATACGTAGCAGCAGTACCTGTCACTGGACTGTAGGTGTCTGTAACTAATGTTATATACGTAGCAGCAGTACCTGTCACTGGGCTGTAGGTGTCTGTTACTAATGTCATATACGTAGCAGCAGTACCTGTCACTGGACTGTAGGTGTCTGTTACTAATGTCATATACGTAGCAGCAGTACCTGTCCCTGGACTGTAGGTGTCTGTTACTAATGTCATATACGTAGCAGCAGTACCTGTCACTGGACTGTAGGTGTCTGTTACTAATGTCATATACGTAGCAGCAGTACCTGTCACTGGGCTGTAGGTGTCTGTTACTAATGTCATATACGTAGCAGCAGTACCTGTCACTGGACTGTAGGTGTCTGTTACTAATGTCATATACGTAGCAGCAGTACCTGTCCCTGGACTGTAGGTGTCTGTTACTAATGTCATATACGTAGCAGCAGTACCTGTCACTGGACTGTAGGTGTCTGTTACTAATGTCATATACGTAGCAGCAGTACCTGTCACTGGGCTGTAGGTGTCTGTTACTAATGTCATATACGTAGCAGCAGTACCTGTCACTGGACTGTAGGTGTCTGTAACTAATGTTATATACGTAGCAGCAGTACCTGTCACTGGACTGTAGGTGTCTGTTACTAATGTCATATACGTAGCAGCAGTACCTGTCACTGGACTGTAGGTGTCTGTTACTAATGTCATATACGTAGCAGCAGTACCTGTTAGTGATGTAGGTGTCTGTAACTAATGTCATATACGTAGCAGCAGTACCTGTCACTGGACTGTAGGTGTCTGTAACTAATGTCATATACGTAGCAGCAGTACCTGTTAGTGATGTAGGTGTCTGTTACTAATGTCATATACGTAGCAGCAGTACCTGTCACTGGACTGTAGGTGTCTGTTACTAATGTCATATACGTAGCAGCAGTACCTGTTAGTGATGTAGGTGTCTGTTACTAATGTCATATACGTAGCAGCAGTACCTGTCACTGGACTGTAGGTGTCTGTAACTAATGTCATATACGTAGCAGCAGTACCTGTTAGTGATGTAGGTGTCTGTTACTAATGTCATATACGTAGCAGCAGTACCTGTCACTGGACTGTAGGTGTCTGTAACTAATGTCATATACGTAGCAGCAGTACCTGTTAGTGATGTAGGTGTCTGTTACTAATGTCATATACGTAGCAGCAGTACCTGTCACTGGACTGTAGGTGTCTGTAACTAATGTCATATACGTAGCAGCAGTACCTGTCACTGGACTGTAGGTGTCTGTAACTAATGTCATATACGTAGCAGCAGTACCTGTCACTGGACTGTAGGTGTCTGTTACTAATGTCATATACGTAGCAGCAGTACCTGTCACTGGGCTGTAGGTGTCTGTAACTAATGTTATATACGTAGCAGCAGTACCTGTCACTGGGCTGTAGGTGTCTGTTACTAATGTCATATACGTAGCAGCAGTACCTGTCACTGGACTGTAGGTGTCTGTTACTAATGTCATATACGTAGCAGCAGTACCTGTCACTGGACTGTAGGTGTCTGTTACTAATGTCATATACGTAGCAGCAGTACCTGTCACTGGGCTGTAGGTGTCTGTTACTAATGTCATATACGTAGTAGCAGTACCTGTCACTGGACTGTAGGTGTCTGTTACTAATGTCATATACGTAGCAGCAGTACCTGTCACTGGGTTGTAGGTGTCTGTTACTAATGTCATATACGTAGCAGCAGTACCTGTCCCTGGACTGTAGGTGTCTGTAACTAATGTTATATACGTAGCAGCAGTACCTGTCACTGGGCTGTAGGTGTCTGTTACTAATGTCATATACGTAGCAGCAGTACCTGTCACTGGACTGTAGGTGTCTGTTACTAATGTCATATACGTAGCAGCAGTACCTGTCACTGGACTGTAGGTGTCTGTTACTAATGTCATATACGTAGCAGCAGTACCTGTCACTGGACTGTAGGTGTCTGTTACTAATGTCATATACGTAGCAGCAGTACCTGTTAGTGATGTAGGTGTCTGTTACTAATGTCATATACGTAGCAGCAGTACCTGTTAGTGATGTAGGTGTCTGTTACTAATGTCATATACGCAGTAGCAGTACCTGTCACTGGACTGTAGGTGTCTGTTACTAATGTCATATACGTAGCAGCAGTACCTGTCACTGGACTGTAGGTGTCTGTTACTAATGTCATATACGTAGCAGCAGTACCTGTCACTGGACTGTAGGTGTCTGTTACTAATGTCATATACGTAGCAGCAGTACCTGTTAGTGATGTAGGTGTCTGTTACTAATGTCATATACGTAGTAGCAGTACCTGTCACTGGACTGTAGGTGTCTGTAACTAATGTCATATACGTAGCAGCAGTACCTGTCACTGGACTGTAGGTGTCTGTTACTAATGTCATATACGTAGCAGCAGTACCTGTCACTGGACTGTAGGTGTCTGTTACTAATGTCATATACGTAGCAGCAGTACCTGTCACTGGACTGTAGGTGTCTGTTACTAATGTCATATACGTAGCAGCAGTACCTGTTAGTGATGTAGGTGTCTGTAACTAATGTCATATACGTAGCAGCAGTACCTGTCACTGGACTGTAGGTGTCTGTTACTAATGTCATATACGTAGCAGCAGTACCTGTTAGTGATGTAGGTGTCTGTAACTAATGTCATATACGTAGCAGCAGTACCTGTCACTGGACTGTAGGTGTCTGTTACTAATGTCATATACGTAGCAGCAGTACCTGTCACTGGACTGTAGGTGTCTGTTACTAATGTCATATACGTAGCAGCAGTACCTGTCACTGGACTGTAGGTGTCTGTTACTAATGTCATATACGTAGCAGCAGTACCTGTCACTGGACTGTAGGTGTCTGTTACTAATGTCATATACGTAGCAGCAGTACCTGTCACTGGGCTGTAGGTGTCTGTAACTAATGTCATATACGTAGCAGCAGTACCTGTTAGTGATGTAGGTGTCTGTTACTAATGTCATATACGTAGCAGCAGTACCTGTTAGTGATGTAGGTGTCTGTTACTAATGTCATATACGTAGCAGCAGTACCTGTTAGTGATGTAGGTGTCTGTTACTAATGTCATATACGTAGCAGCAGTACCTGTTAGTGATGTAGGTGTCTGTTACTAATGTCATATACGTAGCAGCAGTACCTGTTAGTGATGTAGGTGTCTGTTACTAATGTCATATACGTAGCAGCAGTACCTGTTAGTGATGTAGGTGTCTGTTACTAATGTCATATACGTAGCAGCAGTACCTGTTAGTGATGTAGGTGTCTGTTACTAATGTCATATACGTAGCAGCAGTACCTGTCACTGGGCTGTAGGTGTCTGTAACTAATGTCATATACGTAGCAGCAGTACCTGTTAGTGATGTAGGTGTCTGTAACTAATGTCATATACGTAGCAGCAGTACCTGTTAGTGATGTAGGTGTCTGTTACTAATGTCATTTACGTAGCAGCAGTACCTGTCACTGGGCTGTAGGTGTCTGTTCCTAATGTCATATACGTAGCAGCAGTACCTGTTAGTGATGTAGGTGTCTGTTACTAATGTCATATACGTAGCAGCAGTACCTGTCACTGGACTGTAGGTGTCTGTTCCTAATGTCATATACGTAGCAGCAGTACCTGTCACTGGACTGTAGGTGTCTGTTACTAATGTCATATACGTAGCAGCAGTACCTGTCACTGGACTGTAGGTGTCTGTTACTAATGTCATATACGTAGCAGCAGTACCTGTATATGGGTTATAGGTGTTGCCGATGTTTGAAGACCTTGGTGTAGATCAGTTGGGTCTCAGTATTGAAAGGTCCTTCTTTTCTTGAGTTAGTCAAACCAGCAGAGAAGGCCAGCTTTGGTCTGTCTCTGAGCACGAATAGTTCTATAAGTTACTGTATGTTGAGTAAGATAAATTCATAAAATGAACATATTCCCACACCACATTAGATACAATGAGTTTCTGAAAGTCTTTGTTTGTCTTTCCTGTGTTCTCTCTCTTCAGCCCCTCCACTTCCCCTTTCAGTTCCTCCACCTCTCTCTCGCTGGCTGTCACTCTGGTCCCCATGGCTGACAGTTCAGCTGCGTGGGCCAGAATTATGGGAATAATATCTAGAGCTCTTGATCTGATGTCTAGAGCTCAAATAAACTAATGATGAATTCAACACACTCTTCCCGACTACAATAGTCAAATGAAAGGAAGCTGCCTCATGTTAGCTGCATTCTCTCCTTCTGCAGCTCCTCCACCTCTCCTTTCAGCTCCTCCACCTCTCCTTTCAGCTCCTCCACCTCTCCTTTCAGCTCCTCCACCTCTCCTTTCAGCTCCTCCACCTCTCCTTTCAGCTCCTCCACCTCTCCTTTCTGCTCCTCCACCTCTCCTTTCAGCTCCTCCACCTCTCCTTTCTGCTCCTCCACCTCTCCTTTCAGCTCCTCCACCTCTCCTTTCAGCTCCTCCACCTCTCCTTTCAGCTCCTCCACCTCTCCTTTCAGCTCCTCCACCTCTCCTTTCAGCTCCTCCACCTCTCCTTTCAGCTCCTCCACCTCTCCTTTCAGCTCCTCCACCTCTCCTTTCAGCTCCTCCATCTCTCCTTTCAGCTCCTCCACCTCTCCTTTCAGCTCCTCCACCTCTCCTTTCAGCTCCTCCACCTCTCCTTTCAGCTCCTCCACCTCTCCTTTCAGCTCCTCCACCTCTCCTTTCAGCTCCTCCATCTCTCCTTTCACCTCCTCCACCTCTCCTTTCTGCTCCTCCACCTCTCCTTTCAGCTCCTCCACCTCTCCTTTCAGCTCCTCCACCTCTCCTTTCAGCTCCTCCACCTCTCCTTTCAGCTCCTCCACCTCCACCATGTCTCTCAGCTCCACTCTCTGTTCCACCACCATGTTCCTCAGCTCCACTCTCTGTTCCACCACCATGTTCCTCAGCTCCTCTCTCTGTTCCACCACCATGTCTCTCAGCTCCACTCTCTGTTCCACCACCATGTTCCTCAGCTCCACTCTCTGTTCCACCACCATGTCTCTCAGCTCCACTCTCTGTTCCACCACCATGTTCCTCAGCTCCACTCTCTGTTCCACCACCATGTTCCTCAGCTCCACTCTCTGTTCCACCACCATGTTCCTCAGCTCCACTCTCTGTTCCAGCACCATATTCCTCAGCTCCACTCTCTGTTCCACCACCATGTCTCTCAGCTCCACTCTCTGTTCCACCACCATGTTCCTCAGCTCCTTCAGTTCAGTCCAGATGTCAGGCTGGGTGGTCAACGGTTCAGAAACACTCTCCCTGCTCTCTCCCCCTTCGCTGTGACCCTGTAGAGTGATGTCATTCTCTCTAACCCCTCTACTCTCTGGTTTGAATCCCTGAGCCAATTAGGTGAAAAATCTATAGATTGCCCTTGAGCAAGGCACTTAACCCTAATTGCTCATGTAAGTCACTCTGGATAAGACCGTCTGCTAAATGACTCAAAGGTAAGTAAATATAAAGCAGCAATGTGTCAGAAATATCACCATAGTTACCGAAGGGCTAGCTGCTGGAGCTATTATTATTATCGAAGCTCCACTAAGCCTATTGGAGGTCTAGGTACAGTCATCCCCATAGTCTGTTCACCTAGATCCACAAGGTGGAGTTAACTTGAAGGGGAGGGAGAAGGGAGTGAGGGTTTAAAACAAAGCCTTGCCTCTGTGGCTGTTGTCAAAGCAACAGAGAAGGAGCAGGAAGTATCCAGGTAGTTAAATAGAACACACACACGCCCTCTGGTAACCTCCGGTCCTCACACACTGAACAGCCACTGCGCCACCTGACCAGCCTCATACAGGTAAGAGACACCTGCTGCTAGCTACACCTGATCTCCTCCTTCTCTGAGAATATACATGAACCTGGGCATGTGTGTTCTCTCTTTCCCTCTCCTCTCTATCTCACACATCTGTCTCTGTTTTCATGTGTTCTCTCTTTCCCTCTCCTCTCTATCTCACACATCTGTCTCTGTTTTCATGTGTTCTCTCTTTCCCTCTCCTCTCTATCTCACACATCTGTCTCTGTTTTCATGATGTTCTCTCTTTCCCTCTCCTCTCTATCTCACACATCTGTCTCCGTTTTCACGTGTTCTCTCTTTCCCTCTCCTCTCTATCTCACACATCTGTTTCCGTTTTCATGTGTTCTCTCCCTGTGACCAAACAATGACAATAGTATGTCTGTCATATAAGAATGTTCCAGATGGGCCTGGCATGGGCTATATTATAAAGTTGTCATATTTTGATAGACTAATGGGACAATATGTGTGGGGAATGGCTCTCAGCACTTGGCTTTGCCCAGTTTAAATGCCAGGTAAACAGGAGTGGTATTATTTGCGCATGTCAACGTGTGAAAATGCTGCCAAGCGCCAAACTGCCAGAACTGGATTGGCAGTGTATCCGCCCAGGCAGCCATTGTTCTGACAATCATTGTTCCACAGTCTCATAATGAGCCACCAGAATAGCTCAAGACACACCTGACTGTAGCATGTAACAATATAATAATCACTGAGTAACACCATAATAATCACTGAGTAACACCATAATAAATACTGAGTAACATCATAATAAATACTGAGTAACACCATAATAATCACTGAGTAACACCATAATAATCACTGAGTAACATCATAATAATCACTGAGTAACACCATAATAATCACTGAATAACACCATAATAATCACTGAGTAACACCATAATAATCACTGAGTAACACCATAATAATCACTGAGTAACATCATAATAAATACTGAGTAACACCATAATAATCACCGAGTAACATCATAATAAATACTGAGTAACACCATAATAATCACTGAGTAACATCATAATAAATACTGAGTAACACCATAATAATCACTGAGTAACATCATAATAAATACTGAGTAACACCATAATAATCACTGAGTAACACCATAATAATCACTGAGTAACACCATAATAAATACTGAGTAACATCATAATAAATACTGAGTAACACCATAATAATCACTGAGTAACACCATAATAATCACTGAGTAACATCATAATAATCACTGAGTAACACCATAATAATCACTGAATAACACCATAATAATCACTGAGTAACACCATAATAATCACTGAGTAACACCATAATAATCACTGAGTAACATCATAATAAATACTGAGTAACACCATAATAATCACCGAGTAACATCATAATAAATACTGAGTAACACCATAATAATCACTGAGTAACATCATAATAAATACTGAGTAACACCATAATAATCACTGAGTAACATCATAATAAATACTGAGTAACACCATAATAATCACTGAGTAACATCATAATAATCACTGAGTAACACCATAATAATCACTGAGTAACATCATAATAAATACTGAGTAACACCATAATAATCACTGAGTAACATCATAATAATCACTGAGTAACACCATAATAATCACTGAGTAACATCATAATAAATACTGAGTAACACCATAATAATCACTGAGTAACACCATAATAATCACTGAGTAACACCATAATAATCACTCAGTCTGACAGAGCGATTATTATTCAAAAGAATTAAACATCACAAAAACTATCTCATTAACAGAGAAAGGTTTATTTAAGCATACAGTTTGCATGGTTAGTGAATAGTTAAAGTGTAAATTGCCTTTCTTGATGGCCCCTGAGATGATAATTAAAGTTGAATTGAATTATAATTTAAATGGAGGAGAAGGAGGAAGAGGAAGAGGTGGTTTGTGATAGGAATTTATCAGCACAGCGGCAGCCAGGTGAACACCAGCCAGGTGAACACCAGCCAGGTGAACACCAGCCAGGTCCAGGTGAACACCAGCCAGGTGAACACCAGCCAGGTGAACACCAGCCAGGTGAACACCAGCAAGGTCCAGGTGAACACCAGCCAGGTGAAAACCAGCCAGGTCCAGGTGAACACCAGCCAGGTGAACACCAGCAAGGTCCAGGTGAACACCAGCCAGGTGAATACCAGCCAGGTGAACACCAGCCAGGTGAATACCAGCCAGGTGAATATCAGCCAGCTGGATACCAGCCAGGGGAACACCAGCCAGGTGAACACCAGCCAGGTCCAGGTGAACACCAGCCAGGTGAATACCAGTCAAGTGAATACCAGCCTGGTGAATACCAGCAAGGTCCAGGTGAACACCAGCCAGGTGAACACCAGCCAGGTGAACACCAGCCAGGTGCAGGTGAACACCAGCCAGGTGAACACCAGCCAGGTCCAGGTGAACACCAGCCAGGTGAATACCAGCCAGGTGAACAACAGCCAGGTGAACACCAGCCAGGTGAATACCAGCCAGGTGAACACCAGCCAGGTGAACACCAGCCAGGTGAATACCAGCCAGGTGAACACCAGCCAGGTGAATACCAGCCAGCTGAATACCAGCCAGGGGAACACCAGCCAGGTGAACACCAGCCAGGTCCAGGTGAACACCAGCCAGGTGAACACCAGCCAGGGCCAGGTGAACACCAGCCAGGTGAATACCAGTCAGGTGAATACCAGCCTGGTGAATACCAGCCAGGTAAACACCAGCCAGGGGAACACCAGCCAGGTCCAGGTGAACACCAGCCAGGTGAACACCAGCCAGGTGAATACCAGCCAGGTGAACACCAGCCAGGTGAATACCAGCCAGGTGAATACCAGCCAGGTGAACACCAGCCAGGTGAATACCAGCCAGGTGAACACCAGCCAGGTGAATACCAGCCAGGTGAACACCAGCCAGGTGAATACCAACACTTTGCTTTGAAGTGACCGAACAGGTTTTAATCTGTAAAAGAGACAGAGGAGGAAAAAGAGGAACAGTGAAACAAGCGAAAGTATTTCTCTCTGTCAAAGAGCTATATATCTTATGTGAGGTTTTACAAATATTTTAGATATGTTGGTACCTGTGTGTCTGAGTGAGTGTTATTGGGTGGTGTGATCTCAGTCTATCTTTTCATCAACTATCTTGGGCTTTCATGTTAATCTTTGCACACATTTCTAACAATGAAGTTTCATAGACAACCATGCCCAACTTCAGACCCATTTTGAATATCTTTTATTGCCTTCTACAGGTTACTGCAATGACGTTTCTCCGCCACTTGGGGACAGTGCTGGCTCTTTCTTGTCTTGTCTCCCTGGCCCAAACTGACAAAAGTGAGCAGTCAAAATAGTATCCTTATTTGACACAATTTTCTCTCCTCGTGTATTTGTCTTTGCTGGATGGGAGGATGGACATTCCTAAGAGCAATAAGTGTCTCACCCCCTTCCCTCTTCTATCTCCCTCTCCCTCCAGCCACTCCGCAGGGCTCCAGCAGGCCCATGACGAGAGCTCTGTTCCTCAGCTACAGCTCAGACGGAGAATCCCTCACCACCGAGCAGCTCCGCAGCCTCCTCTCCAATGAGTTCAGCCAGGTCCAGGTATGTGTGTGTGCGCTTGTGTGTGTGTGTGTGTGTGTGTGTGTGTGTGTGTGTGTGTGTGTGTGTGTGTGTGTGTGTGTGTGTGTGTGTGTGTGT
>NC_092089.1:30229499-30261999 GCF_045679555.1 Salvelinus alpinus | reverse complement strand
TTGTGGATGGGCCTGAAACCATGCTTGCACCATTTGAGCATGGTGGAACCTGACGTTATCCCACACAATGACATAGGTCATGCCATCAGCTCTACAGACCTGATTTAGCTCATCAAGGAAGGTTACATTCGAACAGCGAATCATGTGGCTGCCTGCAACTCAATATATAGAGTATATAGAGTAAAGAGCTCTAGATTTTGTTCGACCAAACATTAGAACGGCGAAGATGAGTAATCTAAGCAACTTTGACCGTGGTATGATTGCTGATGCCACACATGGTGATTCCAGCACCTCAGAAACAGCTGCCTTCCTGGGATTTTTACGCACTACAGTCTATAGAGTTTACAGAGAATGGTGCGATAAACAAATTCAGTGAGCGGCAGTTCTGTGTGCAAAACATCTTGTTAATGAGAGAGGTCAGAGGAGAATGTCAAGACTCATTCAAGACAGAAAGGCCAAAAATGCTCAAATTACAGCTGTTTAAAACAGTGGTGTGCAGAAGGGCATCTCTTAACGTAAAACACTGTGAATAATGCAGGCTGTTGTGGAGGCAAAAGGGTGTCCTACCCAGTACTAGATAGGTGTACCTAATAAAGTGGCCGGTGAGTGTACAGTAATGTCAAATCTGAAAACATGGTCTGGAAAAGTGGTACATGGGACCATAGAAACAGTGTCTGATAAAGAATGCTGTTGAAATATTACATCCATAGATAATGTAGTCCAATTGGTTCATGTTCCACGGTAATTGGTGTCAATGGATCTCGTTATCCTGAAACTTTCATGATCTAAACATGGAATATTGTTTGTCAGTTTCCATAAAAACTATGCATTAAGAGTAATGCAACAGTTACTTATCATTTTGAGCAGTTGTATCAATTGATAGTTAGATCATTGTAATGAAATGAATAGACAGTCATCTCAGATGTAATGTGTGAATTGCATTTTGAAATGGTAATAGAGTTTTAAAAAATGTGCATTTTGATCATTGGTTGTGAGTTTTGTGTCTAGAGTTTTGAAAAATTACATCAAGGTCCCGAAATTAGTGCCAAAGTGACTGTAAAAAACTGTAAGAGAAGACATTAGCCTATAAATACATTAACAGAATCTGAAATCTCACAAAAATCTCTATCAAAAACTAGGTATCAGTCAGATTCCCACCCAGAATGAGTAATCAATCAAAATTTGCCAAATGTCCACAGACACAATCATCAGTACTGTTGAAGACAGACCACGTGGATCATAATTGGTTGAATGTGATCTACGACAACAACATGATTTAACTAAAGGTACAATACGCAGAACTCGCTCCACCATTTCCTGGTTGCTAAAATACTGATAGTTCACCTCAATTCAGTTTGTGACAAAACAAGCACTCGGAGTGTAGAGAATCATTGTATCATCTAAACCGCTGTGAAATATAGATAAATAACCAAACATATTGTATTTTCAACTGTTTGAAGCTGCTGTACAAAACTGAAAGTTAAAGATGCAAATACTACACTTAAGAACGGGAAGCATAGAAATAGAGCAGATAGAACAGATCTACAGCTTCTTAGACTTGCTTTCAATGAGAATGACAGATCTATAACGCATGTGAATTTGGTCGGGTCGCCCAAAAATATACATAGTGCAGCTTTAACTATCTGTTTCTCAGTCTGTGTGACTTGTCAATCTCCTATCCAGAGGTGGCACCTCAGGTCCCAGAGTAGTGTGGTGAAAAATGCATTCTGGGGCCCGTAGTTTTTCCTGATCTGGTAACCTAACCAGGTGAAACTCCAGACCTTATATGGTATGACATGATTAATTTGTTTAATATGGGCTATGATGGGACCAGAGTTTTTCTAATAGTCACATGGTGTTAAAAAACTCCTGGAAAAACTCCTGGCCTTGTAGAGGATGAAACCCCTGTCAAACTGCACCAACAGTGTACTTGTTCATATGAATTCTATTTTAAAGAAGGACTAGGGGGGGGTTCCTACACACAGACACAGAGAAAGCAGACAATAAAACACACTGGGTTTAGCTTGCTTTATGCAGGTTTGCATTGTGTAGTCCTGCCCTATGCAACTGTAGGCCTAATTAAACATGTACTCACAGTCTACGTCAGATACTGTGTTATTGACTCATTCCAGTTAATCATTTTGAATTGAAAAAGTCTAGGTAGTCTAGTTCGCCCAAAGGTTCAATATAAACCACATTTGATCCCATTTATATTTCTCACAAACAAATGGGTTAAAAAAACAAAACGTTTACTGTTCACCCAAAGGCACTCGTTACATTTTGAATGCTTTTCAGGACAGGAGAATTGTCTATTTCACACACTCATCAAGAGAACATCCCTGGTCATCCCTACTGCCTCTCATCTGGCAGACTCACTAAACACAAATGCTTGTAAATTATGTCTGAGTACTGAACTGTGCCCCTAGCTGTCACTAAATGAAAAAAAAAGAATAACATCGATTTATACTTTTACTTTTGATACTTCAGTACATTTAAAACCAAATACTTCTAGACTTGTATGTTTATGTATTTTACTGGGTGACTTTCACTTTTTACTGAGTGACTTTCACTTTTACTTGAGTAATTTTCTTTCAAGGTATCTTTACTTTTACTCAAGTATGGAAATTGGGATATTTTTCCACTACTGCTCTTATCTCTCTGTGTGTGTGTGTGTGTGTGTGTGTGTGTGTGTGTGTGTGTGTGTGTGTGTGTGTGTGTGTGTGTGTGTGTGTGTGTGTGTGTGTGTGTGTGTGTGTGTGTGTGTGTGTGTGTGTGTGTGTGTGTGTTGTATAAGTCAATCACAGCACCCCTCTGTTATCTCTCTCTTTTACCTGCAGGAACACATGCAGGCATGCAGACAGGCAGGCACGCATGCACACACGCACACACATATGCACACACACACAGACAGACATGCACGCACACAGAGATGATCAAGATAAGGGAAAGTCAGGGGTAACAACAAGGAAGAGGGAGACACAACTAACATCTGAGAAGTAAAAACATAAAAAAGGAAACTGAGGAGAGAGAGAGAGGAGGGGGGTGAGAGAGAAACAGAGAGGAGGGGGGTGAGGAGAGAGAAACAGAGAGGAGGGGGGTGAGGAGAGAGAAACAGAGAGGAGGGGGTGAGGAGAGAGAAACAGAGAGGAGGGGGTGAGGAGAGAGAAACAGAGAGGAGGGGGTGAGGAGAGAGAAACAGAGAGGAGGGGGGTGAGGAGAGAGAAACAGAGAGGAGGGGGTGAGGAGAGAGAAACAGAGAGGAGGGGGTGAGGAGAGAGAAACAGAGAGGAGGGGGTGAGGAGAGAGAAACAGAGAGGAGGGGGGTGAGGAGAGAGAAACAGAGAGGAGGGGGTGAGGAGAGAGAAACAGAGAGGAGGGGGTGAGGAGAGAGAAACAGAGAGGAGGGGGGTGAGGAGAGAGAAACAGAGAGGAGGGAGTGAGGAGAGAGAGAGAGAGGAGGGGGGTGAGGAGAGAGAAACAGAGAGGAGGGGGGTGAGGAGAGAGAAACAGAGAGGAGGGGGTGAGGAGAGAGAAACAGAGAGGAGGGGTGAGGGGTGAGGAGAGAGAGACAGAGAGGGGGGTTGAGGAGAGAGAAACAGAGAGGAGGGGGTGAGGAGAGAGAAACAGAGAGGAGGGGGTGAGGGGTGAGGAGAGAGAGACAGAGAGGGGGGTTGAGGAGAGAGAGACAGAGAGGGGGGGTGAGGAGAGAGAAATAGAGAGGAGGGGGTGAGGAGAGAGAAACAGAGAGGAGGGGGTGAGGGGTGAGGAGAGAGAGACAGAGAGGGGGGGTGAGGAGAGAGAAACAGAGAGGAGGGGGTGAGGAGAGAGAAACAGAGAGGAGGGGGTGAGGGGTGAGGAGAGAGAGGAGAGAGAGGAGAGAGAGAGTCTGGTTATCCTAGACGTCTGGTTATCCAGGTATTCAGTGCTTTCAGAAAGTATTATCAGCCTTATTCTAAAATTGATTAATTAAATAATAATCCTCATCAAGCTTACACAATATCCCATGATGTCAGAGTGAAAACAGGTTTATATACATTTTTGCAAATCTATAAAAAAACAGAAATACCTTTAATACATAAGTATTCAGACCCTTTGCGATGAGACTCGAAATTGAGCTCAGGTGCATCCTGTTTCCAATGATCATCCTTGAGATGTTTCTACAACTTGACTGAAGTCCACCTACGGTAAATTCAATTGATTGGACATGATTTGGAAAGGCACACACCTGTCTATATAAGGTCCCACAGTTGACAGTGCATGTCAGAGCAAAAACCAAGCCATGAGGTCGAAGGAATTGTCCGTAGAGCTCCGAGACAGGATTGTGTCGAGGAAAAGATATGGGGAAGGGTACCAAAACATTTCTGTAGTGTTGAAGGTCCCCAATAACACAGTGACCTCCATCATTCTTAAATGGAAGAAGTTTGGAACCACCAAGACTCTTCCTAGAGCTGGCCACCCGGCCAAACTGAGCAATCTGGAGAGAAGGGCCTTGGTCAGGGAGGTGACCAAGAACACTGACAGAGTTCCTCTGTGAAGATGGGAGAACCTTCCAGAAGAACAACCTTTTTTCAGAACTCCACCTATCAGGCCTTTATGGTAGAGTAGCTAGACGGAAGCCACTCCTCAGTAAAAGGTACATGACAGCCCGCTTGGAGTTTGCCAAAAGGCACCCAAAGGACTATCAGATCATGAGAAACAAGATTCTCTGTTCTGATAAAACCAAGACTGAACTCTTTGGCCTGAATGCCAAGCATCATGTCTGGATGAAACCTGACACCATCCCTACGGTGAAGCATGGTGGTGGCAGCATCATGCTGTGGGGATGTTTTTCAGCGGCAGGGACTGGGAGACTAGTCAGGATTGAGGGTAAGATGAACTGAGCAAAGTACAGAGAGATCCTTGATGAAGTCCTGAGCGCTCTGGTGCAGGTTCTCAGTCTGAGGCAAAGGTTCACCTTCTAACAGGATAATGACCCTAAGCACACAGCCAAGACAATGCAGGAGTGGCTTCGGGAGAAGTCTCTGGACTTGAACCCGATCTAACATCTCCGGAGAGACCTTAAAAATAGCTGTGCGGCAACGTTCCCATCCAACCTGACAGAGTTTGAGAAGATCTGCAGAGAAGAATGGGAGAAACTCCCCAAATACAGGTGTGACAAGCTTGTAGCGTCCTACCCAAGAAGACTCGAGGCTGTAATCGCTGCCAAAGGTGCTTCAACAAAGTACTGAGTAAAGGGTCTGAATACCTGAAATGTGATATTTCCATTTATTTTAATTTTATAAATGTACAAAAAAATTAAAAAATAAACCTCTCTTTGCTTTGTCATTCTGGGGTATTGTGTGTAGATTGATGAGGAAAAGAAACAATTTAATACATTTTAGTGTAAGGCTGTAACGTAACAAAATGTGGAAAAACTCAAGGGGTCTGAAAACTTTCCAAATGCACTGTACATCAGTCTAGTTAAAAGAGAAGGATAACAACCCAGCAGATACTGTGGCTACCAGGAACAGTTGTTCACCCCTAGTTCACAGGGTACCATAGTGATGAGGACAGACAAGTCAACTATAAAGGTGAGGGGGTCTCAAACCCCACTAGAGGCGGGATCATCCTGCCCTGTTAGTTAGAGCGATTCAACCAATAGCAGCGCATTGATGCTGAGCAAAAAACCTCCCACTGGGTAAAAGAGACTACTGTGATTGACAGGGCAGGACTGTCCCGCACATGGTTGAGTTCTCAGGTGGCACTAATGATGTCCCAGACTAGGACAGAAGGCACTAAAAGGAAGTGGTGGAGGGAGAAAGATGAGGAAGATGCCCCTAACCACTGATACAGGGTCAGATATTTATTCATCCCCCATTGCTAGGGTACTCTGATCCTAGATCTGTGATTAGGGACAGCTTCTGCCTTGAGAGGAGAAAGTCTTCTTAAACCCTTGGTGGTTAGGAGTGATCATGAATCATTTACAATATGAGTAACAATATCAGTGATTGACAGCCTGACCATGATAGGGTCAAGAAGCCTGTTATCTCTCTCCCTTGTAACCATTGGTGTGCGAGTCTCCAGCCACTTAGATTTCGATGAGCTTATAGGATTGCACGCCTTGATTGACAGATGCAAATCTCCAGAACAGGAAAAACCGGATGAGACTGGTCACAATGCCTGGCGTGTTTGGAACCTGGAACACACAAACAAACACACAGAGTTTAAAGCCTGGCGGGTAGGAGCGTTGGGCCAGTAACTGAAAGGTTGCTGGTTCGAATCCCCGAGCTGACAAGGTAAAAATCTGTCATTCTGCCCCTAAGCAAGGCAGTTAACCCCCTGTTCCCCGGGCGCCGAAGACCTGGATGTCGATTAAGGCAGTTCTCCGCACCGCTCTGATTCAGAGGGGTTGGCTTAAATGCGGAAGACACATTTCAGTTGTACAACTGAATAGGTATCCCCCTTTCCCTAAAGGTAATTTACAATCATTTAACAGTCCCTACCATGTCTCACATACAGTCTATTCAGACCCCTTGACTTTTTCCACATTTTGTTACTTTACAGCCTCATTCTAAAATTGATTAAATACATTTTTTTCTCTTCAATCTACACACAATACCCCATAATGACAAAGCAAGAACTAGATTAAAAAAACAAAAAAACAAATACCTTACTTACGTAAGTATTCAGACCCTTTGCTATGAGACAGAAAGAAATTAAGCTCAGGTGCATCCTGTTTCCATTGATCATCCTTGAGATGTTTCTACAACTTGATTGTTGTCAACCTGTGGTAAATTCAATTGATTGGACATGATTTGGAAAGGCACACACCTGTCTATATAAGGTCCCACAGTTGACAGTGCATGTCAGTGCAAAAACCAAGCCATGGGGTTGAAGGAATTGTCCGTAGAGCTCCGAGACAGGATTGTGTCGAGGCACAAATCTGGGAAGGGTACCAAAACATTTATGCAGCATTGAAGGTCCCCAAGAACACAGTGGCCTCCATCATTCTTAAATGGAAGAATTTTGGAACCACCAAGACTCTTCCTAGAGTTGGCCACCCGGCCAAAATGAGCAATCGGGGGAGAAGAGCCTTGGTCAGGGAGGTGACCAAGAACCCGATGGTCATTCTGACAGAGCTCCAGAGTTCCTCTGTGGAGATGGGAGAATCTTCCAGAAGGATAACCATCTCTGCAGCACTCTACCAAATCAGGGTTTTATGGTATCGTGGCCAGATGGAAGCCACTCCTCAGTAAAAGGCACATGACAGCCTGCTTGGAGTTTGCCAAAATGCACCTAAAGACTCAGACCATGAGAAACAAGATTCTCTACTCAGATGAAACCAAGATTGAACTATTTGGCCTGAATGCCAAGCGTCACGTCTGGTGGAAACCTAGCACCATCCCTATGGTGAAACATTGTGGTGGCAGCATCATGCTGTGAGGATGTTTTCAGCGGCAGGGACTGGGAGACTAGTCAGGTTCGAGGGAAAGATGAACGTAGCAAAGTACACAGAGATCCTTGATAAAAATCTGCTCCAGAGCGCTCAGGACCTTCTAAGGACAACAACCCTGCCAAGACAATGCAGAAGTGGCTTCGGGACAAGTCACTGAATGTCCTTGAGTGGCCCAGCCTGAGCCCAGACTTGAACCCGATCAAACATCTCTGGAGAGACCTGAAAATAGCTGTGCAGCGACATTCCCCATCCAACCTGACAGAGCTGATCTGCAGAGAAGAATGAGAGAAACTCCTCAGATACAGGTGTGCCAAGCTTGTAGTGTCATACCCAAGAAGACCCGAGGCTATAATCGCTGCCAAAGTACAGAGTAAAGGGTCTGAATACTTATGTAAATGTGATATTTTAGTTGTGTATTTTTTATAAATTAATACAGTTGCAAAAATGTCTATAAAACTTGTTTTTGCTTTGTCATTATGGGGTATTCTATGTAGATTGATGAGGGGAAAAAATAATTTTATACATTTCAAAATAAGGCTGTAACGTGGAAAAAGTCAAGGGGTCTGAATAGTTTCCGAATGTACTGTATACACACACACCATGATATAGTAGTCTTGCAGCTGTAGTCCATAGAGCGTCCAGGATGTTGAGGTGAGGAAGGTAGCTACAGTCAAAGAGAAGGACAAACGCTCCACACTACCAGTACGCACTATCTCCATCTGACAGAGACGAGAGGGGGAGAGAGAGGAGAGAGGAGAGGGGCGAGAGAGGGAAAGGGGTAGAGAGAGAGGGAGAGGGGGAGAGAGAGAGAGGGAGAGAGGGAGAGGGGGAGAGAGGGAGAGGAGGGGGAGAGAGAGAGGAGAGGGGGTGATGAATTGACACAGTTCCAACGTATCCAGAAAGAGTAGAAGGGATAAAACACAAACCCAGAACAACAGGAAGAAAAGATGAGAGAAAGGCAGGAAATAGACACAGGATGATATGAGGAGACAGACAGAGGGAGAATGAGACAAACAGGAAGGTGGAGGGCAGGGCTGTACAATTCATCCAATTCACATCAAAATCGCAATATTGACATGTGCAATATCCATATAGGAAGACATCCATATTGCAATATTTAGAAACGCCACGTGTAACATCCGTTTTTATAGTTCACTCAGTTTGTCTCTCTTCCTCTCCCTTCTTGCAGCTGCTTCCCACACACCAAGCCCTGCCCCGTCACTCAAGCAGCACACTTCCTATTCCCTCCCAGGCCCACCCATGGCTGAGCCCCTGCCCAGTCATGTGAAATCCAGATTAGGGCCTAATGAATTTATTTCAATTCGCTGATTTCCTTATATGAACTGTAACTCAGTTGTTGCATATTGAGTTTAGATTTTTGTTCAGTATATATCGCAATATTTGCACTAGAGGTCGGCCGATTATGATTTTTCAACGCCGATACCGTTTATTGGAGGACCAAAAAAGCCGATATCGATTAATCAGACGATTTTTATTTATTTATTTGTAATAATGACAATTACAACAATACTGAATGAAGACTTACTTTAACTTAATATATTACATCAATAAAATCAATTTAGCCTCAAATAAATTATGAAACATGTTCAATTTGGTTTAAATAATGCAAAAACAAAGTGTTGGAGAAGAAAGTAAAAGTGCAATATGTGCCATGTAAAAAAGCTAACGTTTAAGTTCCTTGCTCAGAACATGAGAACATATGAAAGCTGGTGGTTCCTTTTAACATGAGTCTTCAATATTCCCAGGTAAGAAGTTTTAGGTTGTAGTTATTATAGGACTATTTCTCTCTATACGATTTGTATTTCATATACCTTTGACTATTGGATGTTCTTATAGGCACTTTAGTATTGCCAGTGTAACAGTATAGCTTCCGTCTCTCTCCTCGCTCCTACCTGGGCTCGAACCAGGAACACATCGACAACAGCCACCCTCGAAGCAGCGTTACCCATGCAGAGCAAGGGGAACAACTACTCCAAGTCTCAGAGCGAATGACGTTTGAAACGCTATTAGCGCGCACCCCGCTAACTAGCTAGCCATTTCACATCGGTTACACCAGCCTAATCTCAGGAGTTAATAGGCTTGAAGTCATAAACAGCAGAGCTGCTGGCAAAACGCACGAAAGTGCTGTTTGAATGAATGCTTACGAGCGTGCTGGTGCCTACCATCGCTCAGTCAGACTACTCTATCAAATCATAGACTTAATTATAACATAATAACAGAAATACGAGCCTTAGGTCATTAATATGGTCGAATCCGGAAACTATCATCTCGAAAACAAAAAGTTTATTATTTCAGTGAAGTACGGAACCGTTCCGTATTTTATCTAACGGGTGGCATCCATAAGTCTAAATATTCCTGTTACATTGCACAACCTTCAATGTTACATAATTACGTAAAATTCTGGCAAATTAGTTCACAATGAGCCAGGCGGCCCAAACTGTTGCATATACTCTGACTCTGCGTGCAATGAACGCAAGAGAAGTGACACAATTTCACCTGGTTAATATTGCCTGTTAACCTGGATTTCTTTTAGCTAAATATGCAGGTTTAAAAATATATACTTGTGTATTGATTTTAAGAAAGGCATTGATGTTTATGGTTAGGTACACGTTGGAGCAACGACAGTCCTTTTTCGCGAATGCGCACTGCATCGATTATATGCAACGCAAGACACGCTAGATAAACTAGTAGTATCATCAACCATGTGTAGATATAACTAGTGATTATGATTGATTGATTAATTGTTTTTTATAAGATAAGTTTAATGGTAGCTAGCAACTTACCTTGGCTTCTTACTGCATTCGCGTAACAGGCGTGCTCCTCGTGAGGCAGGTGGTTAGAGCGTTGGACTAGTTAACCGTAAGGTTGCAAGATTGAATCGCTGAGCTGACAAGGTAAAAGTCTGCCGTTCTTCCCCTGAATAAGGCAGTTAACCCACCGTTCCTAGGCCGTCATTGAATATAAGAATGTGTTCTTAACTGACTTGCCTAGTTAAATAAAGGTGTAAAAAAATTAATAAATACAATTATTTTATTTTTTTTTATCGCCAAAATCGGCATCCAAAATTACCGATTTCCGATTGTTATGAAAACTTGAAATCGGCCCTAATTAATCGGCCATTCCGATGAATCGGTCGACCTCTAATTTGCACCCCCCAAAAAATAAGCACAATTCGACTTTTTGCCCATATCATGCGGCGGAGGAATAAACAGTAACACAGAGGCAACAGAGGGAAAGAGAGGAGTCAAAGGGCAAGGGGAGAGAGAGTGATTAGAGGTGGTCATGTTCTGAAGATGGAATCTTATTGGCCTGTTGTTGGTCTACCGTACATATTTATGAGAGTATGTGAGGAATCTGAGTATAGTGGGTATCAGGGTGGTAGGTATCAGAACATTGGAAAAATAGGTCTGTTTGCCAGGCTAGTGAGTGTATGTTATCTGAACGTTGTATTAAAGTTGTATAAAAGTTTTCACCAGTGCGTGGAAGAATGTGTCCAATGCGTGGACATAGGGTGCTTATTGTATAAACACTGTGTCAGAAAAGGTTTGCATATTTACCAGGTCAGCGAGTGGACTCAGGTACATGCTGATAGTGAACAGGCTGCAGGTGAGACCTAGCTGGGCCAGCTGAGACTCTCCCTGAGGCAGGAGAACACTGAAGTACAGCCAGCCTCCACAGACCACTCCTCCTGCTAGTAACGTCTGAGAGGTCACTCGCCTCTGGAACGAACACACACACAAGTTTACTAGTTTTAAACATTTTGGCACACACCCTAAAACTAGGCTTCAAGCAGTGAACCAGTGGGCAGATATACTAAAAGTGTACTTCAAACCCTAACGGAAAAATACAAACAATGAACTAAAGCAAACAAACCTGGAATATCTACAGAAAAACATCATTATGATATCTACCAGACCATCTCGAAGACAAACGAATGCACTCCTGGGGGATTCAGGTCTGGCCGTATCTATGCGATAAGTAACTATAAAACACTGTGGTCAGCTAACCTTGTCATTGGTGTAATGGCAGTAGGAGAGACTATAAAACACTGTGGTGAGCTCACCTTGTCATTGGTGTAGTGGCAGTAGGAGAGACTATAAAACACTGTGGTCAGCTCACCTTGTCATTGGTGTAATGGCATTAGGAGAGACTATAAAACACTGTGGTGAGCTCACCTTGTCATTGGTGTAGTGGCAGTAGGAGAGACTATAAAACACTGTGGTCAGCTCACCTTGTCATTGGTGTAGTGGCATTAGGAGAGACTATAAAACACTGTGGTCAGCTCACCTTGTCATTGGTGTAGTGGCAGTAGGAGAGACTATAAAACACTGTGGTCAGCTCACCTTGTCATTGGTGTAATGGCATTAGGAGAGACTATAAAACACTGTGGTGAGCTCACCTTGTCATTGGTGTAGTGGCAGTAGGAGAGACAATAAAACACTGTGGTCAGCTCACCTTGTCATTGGTGTAGTGGCATTAGGAGAGACTATAAAACACTGTGGTCAGCTCACCTTGTCATTGGTGTAGTGGCAGTAGGAGAGACTAAAAACACTGTGGTCAGCTCACCTTGTCATTGGTGTAGTGGCAGTAGGAGAGACTATAAAACACTGTGGTCAGCTCACCTTGTCATTGGTGTAGTGGCAGTAGGAGAGACTATAAAACACTGTGGTCAGCTCACCTTGTCATTGGTGTAGTGGCAGTAGGAGAGACTATAAAACACGGTGGTCAGCTCACCTTGTCATTGGTGTAGTGGCAGTAGGAGAGACTATAAAACACTGTGGTCAGCTCACCTTGTCATTGGTGTAGTGGCAGTAGGAGAGACTATAAAACACTGTGGTCAGCTCACCTTGTCATTGGTGTAGTGGCATTAGGAGAGACTATAAAACACTGTGGTCAGCTCACCTTGTCATTGGTGTAGTGGCAGTAGGAGAGACTATAAAACACTGTGGTCAGCTCACCTTGTCATTGGTGTAGTGGCATTAGGAGAGACTATAAAACACTGTGGTCAGCTAACCTTGTCATTGGTGTGATGGCAGTAGGAGAGACTATAAAACACTGTGGTCAGCTCACCTTGTCATTGGTGTAGTGGCAGTAGGAGAGACTATAAAACACTGTGGTCAGCTCACCTTGTCATTGGTGTAGTGGCATTAGGAGAGACTATAAAACACTGTGGTCAGCTCACCTTGTCATTGGTGTAGTGGCAGTAGGAGAGACTAAAAACACTGTGGTCAGCTCACCTTGTCATTGGTGTAGTGGCAGTAGGAGAGACTATAAAACACTGTGGTCAGCTCACCTTGTCATTGGTGTAGTGGCAGTAGGAGAGACTATAAAACACTGTGGTCAGCTCACCTTGTCATTGGTGTAGTGGCAGTAGGAGAGACTATAAAACACGGTGGTCAGCTCACCTTGTCATTGGTGTAGTGGCAGTAGGAGAGACTATAAAACACTGTGGTCAGCTCACCTTGTCATTGGTGTAGTGGCAGTAGGAGAGACTATAAAACACTGTGGTCAGCTCACCTTGTCATTGGTGTAGTGGCAGTAGGAGAGACTATAAAACACTGTGGTCAGCTCACCTTGTCATTAGTGTAGTGGCAGTAGGAGAGGATGTAGAGGGACTGTAGACAGGCTCCTATGGTGTTAACCAGGACCAGAGTCCCATCCGTCTTCAGTATCCCATAATACAGCCAGCCCAGGTTACTATAGAGACAGACAAGACATTAGCTCAGTGGGCTAACACAGTATGACTTATGCAGATGACCCAGGTTTGATCAGTGGTCACTGGCACGTTGCCTAGGCACCACACACACAGCTTACTTGAGGCATGTGGTGAGGAAGGGGAGGAACTGGACGTTATCTGCACTTTTGGAAGCTCTCATCTTCTTCAGGTCCGTCCTGACAGAGGATCACACACACACACACACACACACACACACACACACACACACACACACACACACACACACACACACACACACACACACACACACACACACACACACATACACATACACACAAATCTAGCATAAGAAAAAGGAAGGAACTGAACTAAAACATGATTTTATTATCACCTGTCCTGAGTATTCTATTTACACAAGCCTCGGGCATTGAACGAATAACTAAGCAAATATTTGATTAACTCATATCTGTGAGATAAGGGTGGACCAACACCTAGCTAGCTAACCAACACCTAGCTAGCTATGTTTCCGCAGTTTAATGCAATTCAAACAAGCAAATTAGAACAGAATTTGGTCTCTGCCCAAGTTTGCGATGTTGGCAATAAAGAACAGTTATCTAGCTAACGTTAGCTACTTAGCCAGATAGTTTCTCTGAAAAGCAGAAAGCTGTCAAACTTACAGTCCAGTCGAGAACATCCCGACTGTAAATACTGCACGCCCATGATAGAAACTGCAAAAACTCCATAGATCGGAAAACGGAATATGTGATGCACTACCTAGATAGCTAGGTATGTGTCTAAATTGTGAGTAATTTCGCTATGAATATCAAATCAGCTATCGTGCAAATTGTTGACATCTGCATCAGCGACTCAACGTTGACGTCGTTCTAAACTACACAGTATTTCCGTGTTTGTAATTAGGGGCGTATTCATTACGCCAATTCTGTTGCAAAACGTTTCTTTTACGGAAGCAAGCAGAACGAAACGGGGAGAGACCTAACTTCATGTGTCCAATAGAAACTCTCGTTTTGCTCTGTTTGCTTTTGTTTGGTTCTTTAACGGTAAACGGTTTCCTTAATGAATACGCCACAGTATGCTGAAAGAATTCTGCACTCTGATTGGCAGATAAGGATGAGAGGATGGATAGGTTTCCACCAATGATATGATGGTCAATATGACGATGGATGATTTCGCTCGTAATCCAGCAAGGACTTTAGGTACAGGTACCCCCCCAAAGAAGATGGTCCATTTGCTACTTTTGTTTGATTACCTGCCATCGGAGTATTTAGAAATATATGGCTCAAACAATCAATTAATCAAATGTATTTGATAAAGTCCATTTTACAACAGCAGTTACCTGTCAAATGTTTATTTATTTTTTATTTAACCTTTATTTAACTAGGCAATTCAGTTCTAACGAGCCTCTACCCCGGGTCCGGGATCACCCCCCACCCCCCCACACACTGATTAGCATAGCTAGCATAGCTTCACAAGTAGATAGTAGCATCTAAATATCATTAAATCACAAGTCCAAGACACCAGATGAAAGATACAGATCTTGTGAATAAAGCCACCGTTTCAGATTTTTAAAATGTTTTACAGGGAAGACAAAATATGTAAATCTATTAGCTAAACACGTTAGCAAAATACACCACTTTTCTAACTCCATCAGTTTCTTACTACATCAGGTGCTATCACCAATTCGGCTAAACTAAGATATTGATAGCCACTAACCAAGAAAAAACCTCTTCAGATGACAGTCTGATAACATATTTATGGTATAGGATAGGTTTTGTTAGAAAAAAGTGCATATTTCAGGTAGAAATCACAGTTTACAATTGCACCGACCATCACAAGACGACTAGAATTACTATAGAGAGCAACGTGTATGACCAATTTACTCTTAATAAAACATTTCATAAGAATAGACAAAGCATAGCAATGGAAAGACCCAGATCTTGTGATTCCAGACAATATTTCAGATTTTCTAAGCGTTTTACAGCGAAAACACAATAAATCGATAAGTTAGCATACCACATGTGAAAACGTTACCAGAGCATCGATTCCAGCCAAAGAGAGCTATAACGTAATCACCGCCAAAATATATTAATTTTTTCACTAACCTTCTCAGAATTCTTCCGATGACACTCCTGTAACATCATTTTACAACATACATATACAGTTTGTTCGAAAATGTGCATATTTAGCCATACAAAACCGTGGTTACACAATGAAAATACTAGGAAATCAAGCCTCAAAATGTCTGACGTCATCTTTCAGAGTGATCTAGTTTAATTGAAAGCTAATCATATACTTGACTAAAAAATACAGGGTTGACAGGAATCGAAAGACAAATTAGTTCTTAATGCAATCGCTGATTTACATTTTTTAAATTATCCTTACTTTTCAATACAGGTTGCGCCAAGCGAAGCTATAGCAAACAAGATGGCGACATAAACGTTTAACATTTATCGACAGAAACACGATTTATCATCATAAATTGTTCTTACTGTGAGCTGTTCTTCCATCAGAATCTTGGGCAAAGAATCCTTTCTTGGGTCTAATCTTCTTTTGGTCGATAGATGTCCTCTGTCCTTCGAAATATCCACTAACGATCGAACGGGACCCCGAAACGTGTCCAAAGTTTCAGAGTGCACGACAAAGAAATTCCTCAAAATCGCACTAAACGGATATAAATTGCTATAAAACGGTTCAAATTAACTACATTATGATGTTTTTAACAACTATAACGACTAAAAACATGACCGGAGAAATATCACTCTCTAAACAACGATTTTGCGCATGACGCATGCAGGAAGAGAGCGGTACTTCTACGTTTTCGTGTTTTATAGTGGCTCTGATTGCGCAATCGAATCCATTCAAAACGTGATGACTACTGACACCCAGAGGAAGACGTAGGCAGTGTCGGTTTCTCCATAGCATCTACTGGCACCTTAAAACCGATCCCAGATCAGGGGTAAAAATTTCTGAAATCTGACTCCCTGTCAGGAAAAGTGATGTAGAAGTAGTTCTGTACCACTCAGAGACAAAATTCCAACGGCTATAGAAACTAGAAAGTGTTTTCTATCCAATAATAACAATAATATGCATATTGTACGATCAAGAATTGAGCACGAGGCAGTTTAATTTGGAGACCAAAAAATGCTAATGCGGAACAGCACCCCCTATAGTTGCAAGAAGTTAATTAATTAAGAACAAATTCTTATTTACATTGACGGCCTAGGAACACTGGGTTAACTGCCTTGTTCAAGGGCAGAATGACAGATTTTTACCTTGTCAGCTCGGATTCTGTATCTGTGCTCCATAATAGCTGTATATAACTCCCATCCTTAGCAAATAATATCCTAATGACATATTCCTCTATGGGACAGACAACAAGACGACAGTCAGAATACTGGGATGTCTAGTAGTGTAGTCTGGGCATCACACAGCATGAAGTTTCCAACCCAGAGACATGCTGGGTTGGAATGAATGACATCCTCTTCTGTATCATCACTGAGATCTAATATAAATACCCAAATATAGCCTGGAATGTTGTAAACAGTGTAACTTTATACCACATACACCCTCTTCACAATATGCACCTTTATGTTATGTAGGATAATAATGAGCAATAGGGTTTTGTACATTGTGAGGGGGAACTCATCTCAGTCACTACAGTGTGAAGTGGAATTGCTCCTAATTCACGTTTTGCCTGTGTAATAAACATTTCCAGGTGAACAAAAAGGAGAGCAGTTGTAGATGAAGTCAATCAAAAATCAACCCTGTTAATTACACGTTGCAAGAGGGAGACACCACCCAGCATTGAAGCAGAGAAAATGTCTAACTGGCCTCTTGGAGACAGAACCTTTATATCTTAATCAGACAGCACCAAATGTTCTGGAAACAGCAGCCTGAGAGGCTTGTAGGAAGTCAAAACAAAAAGGAAACGACCTTGTCAGCTGCTACAGAATCACACAGTGTTCAGAACGTCATCAATACAATACAACAGTGAATAATCAGCGTGTCCTCAGTCCTTGTACTTGGACCTCCATTCTTTCGTCAATCACTGTCAACTGATATGGGAATAATCCATAACATTCATTATCAGGTCTAATGACCATCAACCCACACTAGCATTTCGCTACACCTGCAAAAACATCTGCTAAATATGTGTACGTGACCAATACAATTTGATTTGATCAACTCACACTAATGACGTCAACCCGCACTAGTGACCGTCAACCCACACTAATGACCGTCAACCCACACTAGTGACCATCAACCCACACTAGTTACCGTCAACCCACACTAGTGACCATCAACCCACACTAGTGACCATCAACCCACACTAGTGACCATCAACTCACACTAGTGACCATCAACCCACACTAGTGACCGTCAACCCACACTAGTGACCATCAACCCACACTAGTGACCGTCAACCCACACTAGTGACCATCAACCCACACTAGTGACCGTCAACCCACACTAGTGACCGTCAACCCACACTAGTGACCGTCAACCCACACTAGTGACCATCAACCCACACTAATGACGTCAACCCGCACTAGTGACCGTCAACCCACACTAATGACCGTCAACCCACACTAGTGACCATCAACCCACACTAGTTACCGTCAACCCACACTAGTGACCATCAACCCACACTAGTGACCGTCAACCCACACTAGTGACCGTCAACCCACACTAGTGACCGTCAACCCACACTAGTGACCGTCAACCCACACTAGTGACCATCAACCCACACTAGTGACCGTCAACCCACACTAGTGACCGTCAGCCCACACTAGTGACCATCAACCCACACTAGTGACCATCAACCCACACTAGTGACCATCAACCCACACTAGTGACCGTCAACCCACACTAGTGACCGTCAGCCCACACTAGTGACCATCAACCCACACTAGTGACCGTCAACCCACACTAGTGACCGTCAGCCCACACTAGTGACCATCAACCCACACTAGTGACCATCAACCCACACTAGTGACCATCAACCCACACTAGTGACCATCAACCCACACTAGTGACCATCAACCCACACTAATGACCATCACCCCACACTAGTGACCATCAACCCACACTAGTGACCATCAACCCACACTAGTGACCATCAACCCACACTAATGACCATCACCCCACACTAGTGACCGTCAGCCCACACTAGTGACCATCAACCCACACTAGTGACCATCAGCCCACACTAGTGACCATCAACCCACACTAGTGACCATCAGCCCACACTAGTGACCATCAGCCCACACTAGTGACCATCACCCACACCTTGAGTTTCACAAGCAGAACAGTGGAAATGAAGTGTAATAAAGAAACTCCAAAGATGCTAAACATTGTGTCTAAACTGAATATTAGTTACAGTTACTTTAGTTACAGTACCTTCAGAAAGTATTCACACCCCTTGACTTTTTCTACATGTTGTTATGTTACAGCCTGCATTTACATTAGATTTATTAGAGATGTTGTGTCACTGATCTACACACAATACCCTATGTCAAACATATATTTAGTTTGTATAATCATTTCAAAATTATGTCACGTTCGTTTGTAGAGAAGGACCAAGGCACAGCATGATTACAGTTCCACATAATTTATTAAAGTGAAACTATAAAACAAAACACAAACAGTGACTACAGAGGTGCTACATACACTAACTCAAAATACAAAATTCAATATCCCACAAAACACAGGTGGAAAAAAGGCTACCTAAATATGATCCCCAATTAGAGACAACGATTACCAGCTGCCTCTAATTGGGAACCATATCAAGCACACCAACATAGAAATTTGAAAACTAGAACACCACATAGAAATCATAGACTAGAACACCCCAGTCACGCCCTGACCTACTATACCATAAAGAAACTACGGCTCTCTATGGTCAGGGCGTGACAAATTAATACAAAATGAAAAGCTGAAATGTCTTGAGTCAATAAGTATTCAACCCGTTTGTTATGGCAAGCCTCAATAAATTCAGGAGTAAAAATGTGCTTAACAAATCACATAATCAGTTGCATTGACTCATTCTGTGTTCAATAATAGTGGTTAACATAATTGTTTTATGACTAACCCACACATACAATTATCTGTAATGTCCCTCAATCGAGTAGTGAATTTTATGCACAGATTCAACCACAAAGACCAGGGAGTTTTTTCAATTTCTCGCAAAGAAGGGCACCGATTGGTAAGAAGACGCTGAATATCCCCTTGAGCATGGTTAAGTTATTAATTCGGTTTTGAATGGTGTATCAATACACGCAGTCACTACAAAGATATAGGCCTCCTTCCTAACTCAGTTGCCAGAGAGAAAGGAAACTGCTCAGGAATTTCACCATAAGGCCAATGGTGATTTTAAAACAGTTACAAAGTGTAATTGCTGTGATAGTAGAAAACTGAGGATGGATCAACAACATCGTAGTTACTCCGCAATACTAACCTAAATGACAGAGTGAAAATTTGGAAGCTTGTACAGAATATTCCAAAACATGCATCCTGTTTTCAACAAGGCAATAAAGTAATACTGCAAAACATTTTTGCAAATAAATTAACTTTTTGTCCTGAATACAAAGCATTATATTTGGGGAAAATCCAACACAACACATCACTGAGTACCACTCTTCATATTTTCAAGCATGGTGGTGGCTGCATCATGTTATGGGCATGCTTGTCATTGGCAAGGACTAGAGAGTTTTTTTAAATAAAAAGAAACGGAAGGCAGCTAAGCACAGACAAAATCCTAGAGGAAAACCTGGTTCAGTCTTCCTTGCAACAGACACTGGGAGACAAATTCACCTTTCAGCAGGACAATAACTTAAAACACAAGGACAAATTTACACTGGAGTTGCTAGGACAACATTGAATTTTCCTGAGTGGCCTAGTTACAGTTTTGACATAAATTGTCTTGAAAATCTATCTCAAGATCAACAACCAACTTGACATAGCTTGAAGGATTTTTAAATAATAATGGGTAAATATTGCACAATCCAGGTGTGCAAAGCTCTTAGAGACTTACCCAGAAAGACTCACAACTGTAATCGCTGCCAACTGTGTTTCTCACATGTATTGTCTCAGGGGGTTGAATACTTATGTAATCAAGGTATTAGTGTTTTATTTTTCAACATTGTAATAAATGTTAGAATTTTTCTTCTACTTTGATATTACAGAGTATGTTGTGTAGCTCGTTGACCAAAAATGACAATTAAATCCACTTTAATCCCACTTTGTAACCCAACAAAATGTGGAAAAAGTCAAGGACTGTTTCTGCATCTGAAATGTCCCCATTACAGTCTTCTTTTATGAAGGAAGAGTTTATTTCCAAAATGCTATATCCACCAACTCTTCTGCCTTTTCATCACAAATGATTGCTTATGGGTACCATCATCTGTGTGTAAAATATAACTGTTCTCAGATTTTTTATTAATAGATTTTAGATGTGTATGAAAATGAGTTTTTTGCTAAATGCTATATATGCATTGTTTAGCTGGAATGGAATGTTAGCATCCTGTATATTTGACTGTGCTATGTGGTTGTCTCATCTAGCTATTTTAAGATAAATGCACTTACTGTAAGCCGCTCTGGATAAGAGCATCTGCTAAATGACAAAAATGTAAATGTAAATGTTTTACATACAGATCTCATATTACTGTATTTAATTATATATATATATACATACACTACCGTTCAAAAGTTTGGGGTCACTTAGAAATGTCCATGTTTTTGAAAGAAAAGCACTCCCTTCACAGAACAGCGCAAACTGAATCTAACCAGAATAGAAAGAGGAGTGGGAGGCCCCGGTGCACAACTGAGCAAGAGGACAAGTACATTAGAGTGTCTAGTTTGAGAAACAGAGACCTCACAAGTCCCACAAAACACCAGTCTCAACGTCAACAGTGAAGAGGCGACTCTGGGATGCTGGCCTTCTAGGCAGAGTTGCAAAGAAAAAGCCATATCTCAGACTGGCCAATATAAAGAAAAGATTAAGATAGGCAAAAGAACACAGACACTGGACAGAGGAACTCTGCCTAGAAGGCCAGCATCCCAGAGTCGCCTCTTCACTGTTGACATTGAGACTAGGGTTTTGCAGGTACTATTTAATGAAGCTGCCAGTTGAGGACTTGTGAGGTGTTTGTTTCTCAAACTAGACACTCTAATGTACTTGTCCTGTTGCTCAGTTGTGCACCGGGGCCTCCCACTCCTCTTTCTATTCTGGTTAGAGACAGTTTGCTCTGTTCTGTGAAGGGAGTAGCACATAGCATTGTACGAGATCTTCAGTTTCTTGGCAATTTCTCACATGGAATAGCCTTCTTTTCTCAGAACAAGAATAGATTGATGAGTTTCAGAAGAAAGTACTTTGTTTCTGGCCATTTTGAGCCTGTAATCTAACCCACAAATGCTGATGCGCCAGATACTCAACTAGTCTAAAGAAGGCCAATTTTATTGCATATTTAATCAGGACAACAGTTTTCAGCTGGGCTAACATAATTGCAAAAGTGTTTTCTAATGATAAATTAGCATTTTAAAATGATAAACTTGGATTAGCTAACACAACATGCCATTGGAACACAGGAGTGATGGTTGCTGATAATGGGCCTCTGTACACCTATGTAGGTATTCCATAATAAATCAGCCGATTCCAGCTACAATAGTAATTTACAACATTAACAATGTCTACACTTTCTGATCAATTTGATGTTATTTTAATGGACACATTTTTTTGCTTTTCTTTCAAAAACAAGGACATTTCTAAGTGACCCCAAGCTTTTGAACGCTAGTGCATATTAAACAAAAAAATATATTGACTCAAGACATAAAAATGTACTTATTTGTTACATTTGACTGTGTTAAAACTAGCAGTACTACTTATTTCTCTGAGAGTGAGGCGGATATATACAGTTGAAGTCGGAAGTTTACATACACTTAGGTTGGAGTCATGAAAACTAGTTTTTCAACCACTCTGCAAATTTCTTGTTAACAAACTATAGTTTTGGCAAGACGGTTAGGACATCTACTTTGTGCATGACACAAGTAATTTTTCCAACAATTGTTTAAAGACAGATTATTTCACTTATAATTCACTGTATCACAATTCCAGTGGGTCAGAAGTTTATATACACTAAGTTGACTGTGCCTTTAAACAGCTTGGAAAATTCCAGAAAATGATGTCATGGCTTCAGAAGCTTCTGATGGGCTAATTGACATCATTTGAGTCAATTGGAGGTGTACCTGTAGATGTATCTCAAGGCCTACCTTCAAACTCAGTGCCTCTTTGCTTGACATCATGGAGAAATCAAAATAAATCAGCAATTACCTCAGATTTTTTGTTGTTGTTGACCTCCACAAGTCTGGTTCATCCTTGGGAGCAATTTCCAAACACCTGAAGGTACCAAGTTCATCTGTACAAACAATAGTACGCAAGTATAAACACCATGGGACCACGCAGCCGTCATACCGCTCAGGAAGGAGACGCGTTCTGTCTCCTAGAGATGAACGTACTTTGGTGCGAAAAGTGCAAATCAATGCCAGAATAACAGCAAAGGACCTTGTGAAGATGCTGGAGGAAACAGGTACAAAATTATCTATTCCACAGTAAAACGAGTCCTATATCGACATAATCTGAAAGGCCGCTCAGCAAGGAAGAAGCCACTGCTCCAAAACCGCCATAAAAAAGACAGATTACGGTTTGCAACTGCATATGGGGACAAAGATCGTACTTTTTGGAGAAATGTCCTCTGGTCTGAAGAAACAAAAATAGAACTGTTTGGCCATAATGACCATCATTATGTTTGGAGGAAAAAGGGGGAGGCTTGCAAGCCGAAGACCACCATCCCAACCGTGAAGCACGGGGGTGGCAGCATCATGGTGTGGGGGTGCTTTGCTGCAGGAGGGACTGGTGCACTTCACAAAACAGATGGCATGATGAGGATGGAAATTATGTGGATATATTGAAGCAACATCTCAAGACATCAGTCAGGAAGTTAAAGCTTGGTCACAAATGGGTCTTCCAAATGGACAATGACCCCAAGCATACTTCCAAAGTTGTGGCAAAATGGCTTAAGGACAACAAAGTCAAGGTATTGGAGTGGCCATCACAAAGCCCTGACCTCAATCCCATAGAAAATGTGTGGGCAGAACTGAAAAAGTGTGTGGGAGCAAGGAGGCCTACATCCTGACTCAGTTATACCTGCTCTGTCAGGAGGAATGGGCCAAAATTCAACCAACTTGATGTGGGAAGCTTGTGGAAGGCTACCCGAAACGTTTGACACAAATTAAACAATTTAAAGGCAATGCTACCAAATACTAATTTAGTGTATGTAAACTTCTGACCCGCTAGGAATGTGATGAAATAAATAAAAGCATAAATAAATCATTCTCTCTATTATTATTCTGACATTTCACATTCTTAAAATAAAGTGGTGATCCTAACTGACCTAAGACAGGGAATTTTTACTAGGATTAAATGTCAGGAATTGTTCAAAACTGAGTTTAAATGTATTTGGCTAAGGTGTATGTAAACTTCCGACTTAAACTGTAGCATTTTGCAAAAAAAGAATAATATTTGTCTCTATGAAATTAAACCATCAAGTGATAGATTTTAAACAAATACATGTCTGTCATTGAACAACCCCATGCCGTGACCAGATAGTGAAAAACACAAACTTTTTCATAATTTCTTTTAACAATAAAAGCAAATTTACCAACATTTCTGAAAATTGATATATAGCATTTTGGAAATAAAATATTCAAATATTATGTTGAAGATGACAGATTTGGGTAATTCCTCTGTTTGCACTGTAAAGCTTGTGTAAGCCTCGGTTGGTACATATAAAGAGGAATGGGCCAAAATTCACCCAACTTATTGTGGGAAGCTTGTGAAAGTCTACCCAAAACGATTGACCCAAGTTGTACTATTTAAAGGCAATGTTACCAAATACTAATTGAGTACATGTAAACTTCTGACCCACTGGAAATGAGATGAAAGAAATAAAATCTGAAATAAATCATTCTCTCTACTATTATTCTGACATTTTACATTCTTAAAATAAAGTGGTGATCCTAACTGACCTAAGACAGGGAATTGTTACTAGGATTAAATGTCAGGGATCGTGAAAAACGGAGTTTAAATGTATTTGGCAAAAATGTACTCAAACTTCTGACTTCAACTGTATGTCTAATGCGAAGTCAGGGGTACACACAAATCTAAAAGTAAAAGAATGGAATTAAGAAATATATAAATATTAGGACAAGCAATGTCGGAGAGGCATTGACTAAAATACAGTAGAATATAATACAGTATACACATGAAATGAGTAAAGCAGTATGTAAACATTATTAAAGTGACTAGGGCAGCAGCCTCTAAGGTATCCTGCTAGTGATGGTTATTTAACAGTCTTATTGCTTGGGGGTAGAAGCTGTTTTTCAGTCTCTCGGTCCCAGCTTTGATGCACCTGTACTGACGTCGCCTTCTGGATGGTAGCCGGGTGAACAGGCAGTGGCTTGGTTGGTTGATGTCCTCAATTAACTTTTTGCCCTTCCTGTGACATCGGGTGCTGTAGGTGTCCTGGAGGGCAGGCAGTGTGCGTTCGGCAGACCGCATCACTCTCTGGAGAGCCCTGCGGTTGCGGGCGGTGCAGTTGCCGTACCAGGCGGTGATACAGTACGACGGGCTGCTCTCAATTGTGCATCTGTTAAAGTTTGTGAGGGTCTTAGGGGCCAAGCTGAATTTCTTCAGTCACCTGAGGTTAAAGAGGCGGTGTTGTGCCGTCTTCACCACAACTGTCTGTGTGGGTGGACCATTTCAGATTGTCAGTGATGTGTACGTCAAGGAACTTGAAGCTTTTCAGCTTCACTGCGGTCCCGTCGATGTGGATAGGGGCGTGCTCCCTCTGCTGTTTCCTGAAGTCCACGATCAGCTCCTTCGTTTTGTTGCCCTTAAGGGAGAGGTTATTTTCCTGGCACCACTCCGTCAGGGCCCTCACCTCCTCCCTGTAGGCTGTCTCGTCATTGTTGGTAATCAGGCCTTCTACTGTTGTGTTGTGATTAATGTTGTTGTATGTCCAGTCCAAAAACGACCTCCAGTCGTTTGGTGTCTTTAGATCAGGGCTTTTAGGGGGAAGGGACTAAGGGAATGATCTCAATGTTATTTGACAAGACCCTTCTGACGTGTTTACATGCATCATGTTTCATGTTATCACCCAACAATGACTGGGTGAGAACTGCATGGAATGGTTATCCTCTATGTCTATATGTAATATGTAATATGTACTATATTTACATAAGTATTCAGAACCTTTGCTATGAGACTCGAAATTGAGCTCAGGTGCATCATGTTTCCATTGATCATCCTTGAGATGTTTCTACAACTTGATTGGAGTCCACCTGTGGCAAATTCAATTGATTTGACATGATTTGGAAAGGCACACACCTGTCTATACAAGGTCCCACAGTTGACAGTGCGTGTCAGAGCAAAAACCAAGCCATGAGGTCGAAGGAATTGTCCGTAGAGCTCCGAGACAAAATAGTGTTGAGGCACAGATGTGGGGAAGGGTACCAAAACATTCATGCAGCATTGAAGGTCCCCAAGAACACAGTGGCCTTCATCATTCTTAAATGGAAGAAGTTTGGAACCACCAAGACTCTTCCTCTTTGGCCGCCCGGCCAAACTGAGCAATCAGGGAAGAAGGCCCTTGGTCAGGGAGGTGACCAAGAACCTGATGGTCACTCTGACAGAGCTCCAGAGTTCCTCTGTGGAGATGGGAGAATCTTCCAGAGGACAACCATCTCTGCAGCACTACACCAATCAGGCCTTTATGGTAGAGTGGCCAGACGGAAGCCACTCCTCAGTAAAAGGCACATGACAGCAATTTGGAGTTTGCCAAAAGGCACCTAAAGGACTCTCAGACCATAATAAACTAAATTCGCTAGCCTGATGAAACCAAGATTGAACTCTGTCCTGAATGCCAAGCATCACGTCTGGAGGAAACCTGGCACCATCCCTACGGTGAAGCATGGTGGTGGCAGAATCATGCTGTGGGGATGTTTTTCAGCGGCAGGGACTGGGAGACTAGGCAGGATCGAGGGAAAGATGAACGGAGCAAAGTACAGAGAGATTCTTAATGAAACCTGCTCCAGAGCACTCAGGACCTCAGACTGGGGAGAAGGTTCACCTTCCAACAGGACAACGACTCTAAGCATACAGCCCAACAACTCTAAGCATACAGCCCGACAACGCAGGAATGGCTTCGGGACAAGTCTCTGAATGTCCTTGAGTGGCCCAGCCTGGGCCCGGACTTGAACTTGGCTGTCATGCAGTCAATTAATTCTTGGTCTGTGAGCAAGGAGGGGTTAAAACGGCAACTGTAATTCTGTTTTGGTAAAGCAAGATTGAGGCACAAGATAATTGGACTGTGGTCACTTATTAAGATGCTATGTAATTTCGAATTGAGCACATTGGGTATCAATTTGGAATCTATTAGGAAGTAGTCGATTGTAGAATAATACTTGGGAACATGAGAGTAGAATGAGTAGTCTGTCTGTGGGATGTTGCAGTTACCAGATGTCCACTAGATTCCTGGATTTGATTAGATTATTTAGAACCTTTTGGTGGAGTACGTGTAGACAGTCTGTCAAGATACAGATCAATGTAACAATTAAAATCGCCTCTGATTATTAGGTTAGTGGTACTAAGATCTGGGAGTAAATCAAAAACATTACGAAAGAAATGTGGGTCATCAATATTTGGGCCATAAACGTTCAATAGGGTGACAGGGAAATAGTTCATTTTCCCTGATACTATGATATACTTACCGTGTGGGTCTGTAGACAAGGACGAGAGTTGAAAAGGGATGTTTTTACAAAAGTGAATATCAACACCTCTAGCCTTGGAAGAGAAGGGTGATTGATAAACTTGAGAAATCCAGTTGGATCTCAGATGCCGCTGCACCGTGGCTTTTATGTGCGTTTCTTGCAGGAAAATGATGTCAGCACCAAGTGATTTCAATTGCTTAAATACCATACCCCTTTTGCGCGTGTGCCTGAGACCGTGCACATTCCAGGATACTAATATGACACCTTTAACATCTGACTGATTACCATGATAATTTCCTGGCATTTCCAAGAACATTTCAAATGAACATGTTCGAATTAAAATAAACAGAACACAGTAACAGACCCCAGAGAAACCCGCCCTCCCGAATGCTTCCCCAAATTAAGCACTGTTTTCCCCATCTCACGTAAATGAAGACCGCCGGTCATGATGGCTAGAACAGACCAATGCTACGCTAGCATGCCAACAACAGTTAGACTTTACTAACAGCCCTCTCCGCGGTTGTTGGAAAACAAATTAATATGTTAGCGTTCATGAATAAACATAAAATCCACTGTTTGCTCAGTCAATATCCCAGAATTTTGTGGCGAGGGATTTCAGTCTTTCAGGCGGTTTGCTGTAGTTTTGATTTGTAGCTTGCAGCCTCTTTGGGCTTGGTGAAGACTCTTGGCATGCCTTTGTGATGAACATTTAGCTTTGCTGGAAAACGCAAGCTCTATTTCACCTCCGCCTCTCTCATGGTCTGCATCACATCTCGGAATGCGCGCTGTTGCTCCATCACCTCCATGGTGTAGTCTGAGAAGATGAGAACCTTTTGGCCTTTGTATTCCATAGCTCGCTGTCATCCAAGTCATAGAATGAGTTCCTTTTCCTGAAAGTGATGTACCCTTGCGATTATGATGCGTGGCTTGGCACCTGGTGAGGGCTTCGTCTGTAGAGAGTGGTATGCACAGTCAATGATGAGGGGCTTTGGGAAGTTGTTGTCGCCCAGCAGCTTGGAAATGAGCTTAGACACAAACTCTGTGGGTTTCCCTTGCTCTTCGTCCGCCAAAATCCCCACGAGTTTGATGTTCAACCTGCGACTCCTGCCCTCTAAATTGAGAACCTTTGCTCGTTCTTCACTCAGGTGTTTTCCAGGCCTCCGATCCGGGTGTCATGATCAGACAGGGCCTCATCGGCTGTGTCCATGCAGCCCTTCAGTTCAGCCTGTGCTGTCTTGAGACTCAAACATTGTTTCGAGCCTGTTCAACGATCGTTGATAGTTTATTACAGACTCTTTCATTTGTTGACACATGGCCGTGGCAGAATCTTGTTGCTGGGTAGCTGTAGAGTTATAGTCATCAGTACTCAAAATGGTGCTAGCTGCTGCTTGTTGGGCCTGGGTCTTTGTAAACTTTGCATTAGATGTTCTGTTGGTTTCCGTCGTCATATTTCACTTTTTCACTATTAGTTAGTGCCTGTGTTATATACTAAACAACGTGTATATATTTTTGGCGGCAAACTTGGAAATGAAAATGTAAAAATGTAAGATTTCCAAATTCTTGGAGATGAGATCTGAAAATTCTACTCCATACTCATGTGCACCAGCGCCCTCAGTGAGAAGGAGTTTGAGAGCTGTTACCTCTACTACCTGGACCGCCACTGGCTACAACACCCACACAGTAAGAGATATTCACTTTCACCACTGGCACTGTTTGTGATGGTTTAGATTATGACATGTTAAACTGATTGAGAGATTTCTCTCTCCATCAGGTCAGACAGAGGAAGGGAAGAAAGATGAGGATGATCTTCCTCAGCAACAGAAACCCTTCTGTACTGGAGAGACTGTGTGCCTTCCTGTAACATCGACACATGGACACACAGCCTCCCACTCACACACACACCCATAATCATGAACAATCAATACACACACTGATACAGACATCCACTAACTGACAAACACAGACACAACCTCACACACAGCTGTAACGTTATAATCCATGTATATGTGTGTATCCCTCCATTTATTTGCATGATACAATATTTCTGAGGTCTCATGTATCATTTTATGTGAGCCAAAAAAGCTACAATCTCCACGATGAAAAGTTAGTAGTGATGTTTATTGTCTACAGAAAATATTGAGAATCAGCACAGTCACAATGCACAGAATTATAACACAAACCACTACTTTAAAAGTCAATATATTCTTTATTTGACCAAATCAAAGGGTTACAATTCTCAATTTAGAGGGCAGGAGTTGTAGGCTGAACATCAAACTCGTGGGGATTTTGGAGGAGGTCCTGCCATCCAGGACCTCTATATCAGGCGGTGTCAGAGGAAGGCCCTAATAATTGTCAAAGACTCCAGCAACCCTAGTCATAGACTGTTCTCTCTGGTACCGCAGGGCAAGTCTAGGTCCAAGAGGCTTCTAAACAGCTTCTACCTCCAAGCCATAAGACTCCTGAACACCTAATCAAATGGCTACTCAGACTATTTGCATTGCTCCCCCCCTTTTACACCGCTGCTACTCTGTTGTTATCATCTATGCATAGTCACTTTAATAACTCTACCTACATGTACATATTACCTCAACTAACCGGTGCCCCCGCACATTGACTCTGTACCGGCACCCCCCTGTATATAGTCTTGCTATTGGTATTTTACTGCTGCTCTTTAATTACTTGTTACTTTTATTTCTTATTCTTATCCGTATTTTTTTTAACTGCATTGTTGGTTAGGGGCTCGTAACTACACCTGTTGTTTTCGGCGCATGTGACTAATAACATTTGATTTTGATTTGAAAAAGCCTCTAGGCTTTTGAATAGACATTTTAGTGGTGTAGACAGGTATGATAAAGTGAAGATGTTACTCTGCCTCATTACTAGTGTCTCCATGAGAGCACCAGACCACATTTCTGGGACTGTAGAGCATCAGGGCAGCTTCGTCAGTGAGGGTGAGGTGACCTCTTTGTGCATTGTTGGGCCGGTCGGTGTTACAGTAGACAGGTATGAGGATGCAATGATGTTATGATGTCCAGATCACCACTCGTTCTCCGTAGAGCTCCAGGGTACCTTCGTCAGTGAGGGTGAGGTGACCTCTTTCTGTATTGTTGTGACGGCCGGTGTTACTTGCCCAAATGGGATGGTCCTGTGTGGTGTAGATGACCAGGTTGCCATCCTGTTGGAGGATGAGCCTCTGAGCATCTTTGTTCTCAGTGTTTGATGCCCAGACAACCCGACCCCAACCGTAGAGCACAAAGTTGCCATCGGTCTGCAAAGAGAAAATTAATTAGCATATAAACATGTTAGACAAAGATGACCTCTGTTCAGGATGCCTCTGTCCTGTACTTGTCACGCCCTGGCCTTAGTTATCTTTGTTTTCTTTATTATTTTAGTTAGGTCAGGGTGTGTCATGGGGGATGTATGTGTTTTGTATTGTCTAGGGGTTTTGTATGTTTATGGGGCAGTGTCTAGTCTAGGTGTATGTATGTCTATGGTTGCCTAGATTGGTTCTCAATTAGAGACAGCTGTCTATCGTTGTCCCTGATTGGGAACCATATTTAGGCAGCCGTATTCATTAGGTAGTTCGTGGGTGATTGTCTATGTCTATGTTGCATGTATGCACATTGTTTATATAGCTTCACGTTCGTCGGTTTGTTGTTTTGTTTAGTTTGTAAAGTGTTCTTCGTCTTCGTTAACCTTTTCTCAATACAGGGGGTGCTGTTTCCACTTTGGAAAATATCGTCTCCAAATTAAACTGCCTCATACTCAATTCTTGCTCGTACAATATGCATATTATTATTACTATTGGATAGAAAACAATCTCTAGTTTCTAAAACCGTTTGAATTATGTCTGTGGGTGAACCAGAACTCTTTCTACAGCGAAAATCATGACAGGACATGCAAAGGTCTGAAAACTAGGCTCTGTTCTGAGATCAGTTTAAAACTCTGTATGTGCCCTATGGGTCGAAATGAACTGCACCCGCCTTCCCCTGGATGTTAGTAACCAATGAGAAGTGGAATGGAGTCTCTACGTATTTCTCAGAGTTTATAAAACGCCATGGAGTGACATGTACGTTCTTTTGGACGCTCGTCAAGGCGCAAGAGAGGACATCAGAATGGCATGCTCAAAAGCTCTCGTTATCGGGCCAAGATATATCCGTCTGTGATTTAATTCGATATAGGTGTTAGAAACATCATAACGAAGTTATTTTAAACCGATTTATATCAGTTTATGCGAGTATATTGCTATTTTCGGAATTTTCGTAGTATTGCGCTTTGAGGATTTGGACATGTGTGTGCCACGTAGCTATTGTTAGCTGCAAGTTCCGAAGTTGAAGAGGACGTTTTACAACAAAGCAACGATTCTTTTGGACAAAGGACACCTTGCCCAAGATACTGATGGAAGCTCGTCCAAAAGTAAGAGCTATTTATGATTTTATTCTGTATTTATGTGGAAAAATGTAAACGCATTTGTCGGCCATTGTTGCGGCACTAGTCTGGCTGTAACGCACACTGTATGTCTAGTAACGTTAATTTTAAAAATCTAACTCAGCGGTTGCATTAATAACTAATGCATCTTTCATTAGCTGTCCAACCTATTTTTTTTGTCAATCTAATCGATAAATAATCGTAAACTTAGGTGCCTTTCCAAGATGGCGCCGACCAGAATGCATGCCATGTTTTGACAGATTACATTGCATAACCACGATTTGTGATGCTAAATATGCACATTTTCGAACAAACTCTATATGCATTGTGTAATATGATGTTACAGGACTGTCATCTGAAGAATTCTGAGAAGGTTAGTGAAAAAATTAATATATTTTGGTGGTGATAACGTTATAGCTCTTTTTGCCTTGAATCAATGCTGGGGTGATGTTAGCTCATGTGGTATGCTAATATAACGATATATTGTGTTTTCGCTGTAAAACACTTAGAAAATCTGAAATATTGTCTGGATTCACAAGATCTGTGTCTTTCAATTGCTGTACGCTGTGTATTTTTAAGAAATGTTTTATGATGAGTAATTAGGTAATACACGTTGCTCTCTGTAGTTATTCTAGTCGCTTTGGTGAGTTTTGTGATAGTGGCTGCAATGGTAAACTATGATTTATACCTGAAAAATGCACATTTTTCTAAAAAAACATATGCTATACCATAAATATGTTATCAGACTGTCATCTTATGAAGTTGTTTCTTGGTTAGTGGCTATATATATCTTTATTTAGTCGAATTAGTGATAGCTACTTATGGAGTAAAAAACTGGTGGAGTAAAAAAAGTGGTGTCTTTTGCTAACGTGGTTAGCTAATAGATTTACATATTGTGTCTTCCCTGTAAAACATTTTAAAAATCAGAAATGATGGCTGGATTCACAAGAAGTGTATCTTTCATCTGGTGTCTTGGACTTGTGATTTAATGATATTTAGATGCTAGTATTTACTTGTGACGCTATGCTAGGCTATGCTAGTCAGCTTTTTTACTGTGGGGGGTGCTCCCGGATCCGGGTTTGGGAGGAACTAGAAGT